>NC_041343.1:33764002-33809002 GCF_004354835.1 Perca flavescens | reverse complement strand
CATAATTTCTTTCAGGAGAACCTGGGCTATCAGGATGTGCTGATGCATGGATGTATAAACTGTTATACGACTATACAGACAAATCTCACAGAAATGTATAGAAATCAAACAAAGAAATATGATGACTAAACATTTTGGCTTTTGAAAAAATTTCTTTTAAGCAATCAGGGTGTCAGGTTTACATGGACTTTCACGGTTTTCATGGACTTTCAGTTTGTTTCACATTCCCCAGCACTCACTCCTCTCAGCCGTTCACCACTGATTACACGCACCTGCACTGCATTACGCCTGATCATCAGTTCACCACCTGCATCTCATCAGTGACCACCTTCATAAGCAGCACAGACACACTCACTCTTTGTCGAGTCATGCGTTTGTTCACGACACTCTGACTTGCGCTTGTATTTCTAGTTTAGTCCCAGTACTTACCTGTTGTTGGCATCCTGTTGTCTGCTGCTGCTGCTCTGTAGCATTACCTCATCTCCTGTCGGTATCCAGCCTGTCCACAGTACTCTCTGTTGGATCATTGAAAATAAAGCTCGCTGCACTTACTCCAGTCAGACTCCTGCTCTTTCCGTGCGTGACAGATGACTCGACCACAAAAGGACATGGATGAGGACGCCCTGGAGGATCATCTCTTCAACCAGAATGGAGACACTCTGGAGGACTTTGTCACGGTTTATCTTGATTATTATCAGAATGGGGCCTGGGAGGAGGACTTTTTGAAATATCAATTCTGGCAGGGTTTAGATGACCCACTTGCTCAGATGCTGCTGCTCAAGGACCTCAACCTGCCGTTTAGAGTGTTACGGGACTGAGCCCTTTGGGTTTGTGGTTCCTCCCTCACGGTAGCGCTTGCCGATCCAGAGCCTGCCGATCCAGAACCAGCCGATCCGGTGCCTAAATCCTCGCCTCAGGCCCACCTCAGCAGGGAGCCATTCAGCAGCCCAGTCGGACAAGAGCCAGCAAATGTCTGCCCAGTCGACCAGAAGCCAGAGAATGCTCACAGCGACTGCCCAGCCGAGACTGCTCACAGCGACTGCTCTGCAGAGACGTGCAACCCTTCTGTTCCCGAGTTGACGTGTAGCTCTCCTTACCCTGGGCTGACGAGCAGCTTTCCCAATTCCCAGCTAGCTAGCAGCTTTCCCGATTCCTAGCTAGCAGCTTTCCCGATTCCCAGCTAGCTAGCAGCTTTCCCGATTCCCAGCTAGCTAGCAGCTTTCCCGATTCCCAGCTAGCTAGCAGCTTTCCCGATTCCCAGCTAGCTAGCAGCTTTCCCGATTCCCAGCTGGCTAGCATTCCCCCTGACTCTAGGCTAGTTAGGATTCCCCCTGACTCTAGGCTAGTTAGGATTCCCCCTGACTCTAGGCTAGTTAGGATTCCCCCTGACTCTAGGCTAGTTAGGATTCCCCCGGACTCTAGGCTAGTTAGGATTCCCCCGGACTCTAGGCTAGTTAGCAGTTCCCTTGACTCCAGTGTCTCCAATCTCTTTAATGTCCCCAAGCTCTCTAGTGTCCCTAGTGTCCCAGAGTCCTCTAATGTCCCTAGTGTCCATGAGTCCTCTAGTGTCCCTGAGCTCTTTAGTGTCCCCGAACTCTTTAGTGTCCCTGAGCTCTCTACTGTCCCAGGGTCCTCGAGTCCCCGAGCTTTCTAGAGTTCCTGAGTTCCTAGGGTCCCGGCCGTGTAGCGGCCCCCCAGAGTTTAGGCTAGCTAGCATCTCGTCGCCGGTTCCGTCCGGCTCGAAGCCTTCATCGCCGGTACAGCCTGGCTCGAAGCCCTCATCACCGGTCCCGTCCAGGTCAAAGCCCTCATTGCCTGTCCTGGACATGATCCCAGGGAGCCTCCCCAAGAATATTTGGGGGGCAGTCTTTTGTTCAACAGGGACCATGGAGGTCCCGCCTACACTGTTCCCGTGGCCTCCAGAGGAGACAGCCCCGCCGTGGCCTCCAGAGGAGACAGCCCCGCCGTGGCCTCCAGAGGGATCGGCCCCGCCGTGGCCTCCAGAGGGATCGGCCCCGCCAGAGGAGTCAGCACCGCCATGGTCGCCGGGGGAACCGTCTCTGCCGTGGCCGCCCGAGGGCCAGCCGGCTCCGCCGTGGCCACGCCTCCAGCCGGCTCCACCCAGGTCTTGGGGGACAGCCTGGAGTCCGTCCGCATTCTCCCTGTCCCGGACTCCAGGCTGCCCGCCCTCCCTCCCGTGTTTTGCCTTCTACAGCGCGGGTCGCGCCTTGTGGGAGGGGGGGGGGTAATGTCAGGTTTACATGGACTTTTCTGTTGGTTTTCATGGACTTTCACGGTTTTCATGGACTTTCAGTTTGTTTCACATTCCCCAGCACTCACTCCTCTCAGCCGTTCACCACTGATTACACGCACCTGCACTGCATTACGCCTGATCATCAGTTCACCACCTGCATATCATCAGTGACCACCTTCATAAGCAGCACAGACACACTCACTTTGTCGAGTCATGCATTTGTTCACGACACTCTGACTTGCGCTTGTATTTCTAGTTTAGTCCCAGTACTTACCTGTTGTTGGCATCCTGTTGTCTGCTGCTGCTCTGTAGCATTACCTCATTTCCTGTCGGTATCCAGCCTGTTCGCAGTACTCTCTGTTGGATCATTGAAAATAAAGCTCGCTGCACTTACTCCAGTCAGACTCCTGCTCCTTCTGTGCGTGACACAGGGGAAATAGAAATAAACTCTGTAACTAACAAAAATATTCAACTATTTTGTTTTAATAAAAGTAGTTTTTTTTTTTTTTTTTTTTTTTTTTTTGCGCCTGTTTCCAGGCGCTAATTGGTCGCAAAGACAGACGTTACTGATGCAGGATATTTACTAACAGGGACACTTGAGTAAAATCTCAGATTGTCCTCCACATGAGCGAGAAGAGACAAGTTACGCTTTCAATATGCGTTTGTGGGAGGGTCGTGGGGAAAGTGGGAGTTCCACCCAAAAAGGTGGGAGGATAAGCGCAAAGCTAATTATATATTCGGTGGTATTTACAAAGACAGTCAGTAAGAGCGCGTCTCTATTCTGCGGGGGAAATTCTCCGCCTCGTAAAAGGTCTAAATCAGCCGCAATCGAGTTTCCTCGTAGACCTTTATGCCGCTGGTGAAAAGGCAACATTAATTTGAGCAAGACATAGGCGAGGCTGAAAATGTTTTTAACCCAAGAATCACACTTTGTCAGTGAACACATCATTTTGTTACAGATCAAGCAGCCATGCAATATTAGAGTTACTGGAAGAAATCAAAGATAAAATTGAATCTCCCACTCAGCATTCACATCCCATTCCAGCAGTTGTTAAACTCCATACCTTAAACACAGTGTAACCATAACTTAAACACATAATCAACTTTGCACTTTGTTTGCAATTTTTTAACACACTTATTGCAAAACACATTTTCTTACATTAGACACTTTCTTCAAAACTGAAATACCCTGTCATTGTTAAAAACACTTTTCCAAATGCAAAACTCATCTGGCAATTGTAGGAACTTACATACACACCTGAAAACACTTACACAGAATACAGAACACCAATCGGTCTGAGCCTTAGCACTACAGACAGGCCTCAGGGAAACCATTTAGAGAACTCTGCAGCACAGAGGCAATGAGAGTCAGAGGAAGAGGAGGACAAAGAGAGAGAGAGGAGTCGGACGTGGAAGAGACATCTCCTGTGATGTTGACTAAGTCTTGTGGCCAGATCCAAATAGAAGGTGGGATCCATAAGCCCCACCACCACCACACACACACACACACACACTCAATAACACACACGCACCAAGGATCCCAAAAGCAATTTATGAAGAAATTCTTTTTTTTACTTTTGTTTTGTTGCTAAATGTGATTTGTGATTCTACTTTTCTTTATTTCTGTAAGAATGTGTTTTTTTTGTAAAAACTCTTGTTTGATTACTGCAGAAATTCTACTGTTGAGTTTTACAGAAGACTGAGTTTGAAAAAATGACAATAAAAATAGAACCACAAAGACTGCAGTGTTTTATATAAAGCCCATCAGTTTTTTGCTGGTGATATGAAAGAGTAATTCAAATGGTGCTTGTGTGTATGGTTTTGTTGCAAGAATTTCATTTTTAGATGTGAGTTGTTAATCTCCATGAGCTTTGTCTGATTGGCTTGTGTGTAGAGTGTTGACGTAATGAGCCAAATTATGCAAAAAATGTGTAAGCAATAGGAAAAAACTCTATTACTTTCCTCTGTCTTCCCATACAAACGCACACACACACACAAACAAAATTCATTCTCTGCATTTTAACCCATCCCTCAAGGGATGAGGGTGCTCCGGTTTCCATTCCCCCCACCAGAAGAAACCCACACAGACATGGGCAGAACATTTTTGAACTTTGTGCAAAACAAAGTCTGATTGATTACAGTTGATTACAGCATGAAACACAGACTTTTAAACCGTACAAACCATACCCTGTATGACAGCCTGAAACCCTAACCATAGCCATTACACTTTACACACAACGCGTGCGTGTTGACTGGTGGGGGGTGTATACTACTTTCATTGTCTTGCACGCTTTACATCTGAAGCGGTAAAAGACTCTATTTGCCCGGTGTTTATTTCGAAAGAAACACAACAATGTCCATTACCTTGTATCTCATGTACTTCAGACAAAACATAAACATAGACATAAACTTCAGACTAAACACAATAAACAGTTATATAAACATTAACACAATATGAGGATGGATTTATATGAATTATATGAATCTATTTGTATGTCAAATATAAAAACAAAAGTTATTAAGCAAAAGCATTTATTTTTTTGGGCTTTATTTTCCATGTTTTTGTGTCAAAGTGACTGATCGTAACAACAATCTTTGACATTGGTCCAGTATTAACCTTCATGTTTCTCCTCGGGTCAAATTTGACCCATTTTTAAGATTCTATATTAGAAATAGACTTAGAAAACGTTAACGTCCCCGAGATGTAATTTGTCGTACAGTACAGGTATATTGACACATAATCCACAACACATACCAGACATCAACAGCACTATTTATCTAACAAATAACATACACACATCAATAAATAGAAAACAATAAAAAGGATTATGTTGCACTTCCCTAAAAGGCCTAATGTCAAAAATAAATGAAACTACTGCACAGTACTTCACATATATTCTTCCTCCAGTCATACCCACATACCACTAGGGATGGGCATCGTTTGGATTTTAACGATTCTGATTCCAATTTTGATTCTTCCTTTCGATTCTGGTTCTTATCGGTTCTCGATTCCGATTCTTTGAGGGGTGGAGTTGAAACGGGTCACATGCCTATTTTCACAAATAAGAGGAAAGTTTTATTTTGATTTGAAGGTGGTTTGCGGTTTTACAGCTTTTTCAACGTAAAATAAAGCCACACTAGAGCACCGCTTACTGAGCTCCATGGCTGCAACACAACAAGCACCTGGCCGCTACGGAAACCCAAACTTGCACATGTTAAATTGCGATGTGATGATCGGATTTGAAACCAAATCCTCCAAACGATTCCATAATTTTTGAAAATGTTTAGATTAGGAATCGGTTCTCGATGCCCAACCCTACAAATCACATCTTGTTTGATTGGTTTATTGCCATAGGAATGAATGAGTTTTTTTGCTTTGTTGATTCAGACTTTAGGGTATCTATAGCTACGACCAGAATGGAGCAGCTTGAACTTCACTGAGAGTGTATGTGTTGTAACCATGCAAACCTTGTCTGCCTTCTGTGCCAATCTGGTCAAATATAGTTGGTGTAGGTCTTGGTACAGGTACAAGTTTTCTTTTAATGAAATTTCCCAAAAATAACATGTATAGTTACATACACTAATTGATGATCTCTACTTAATGTATACCCAGGTGAAGATCTGTGATAGTGCGTTCACCCCATGTTGGCTGAGTCCTGCAGTATTTTTTTTAAAGATCTGTGATAATCAATAAACATATGTTCCTCTGATCTTAACTATTAGATTAGATAATTTATAATTTCTGCTTATTTAAAAAAAATTAAAATGAGGCATCATTTCAAGTAAATGAGGTAATGAACATCAATTCCAAAAAGAAGTGTAAAAGTAGTGGTAATAAGTCATGACGTTGGCTAAGAAGCTGTCTTCCAGAATTAGGTGAAAATTTGTAGGCTGCTTAATGCTTCATAAACTGGCAAACCAAGGGAAGATGATATGAGGGTTAAGCATAAAGAGACAGCCTCACCTGATGTGTTCATCACATCAATCATATCAAGTTTAATTAATAGAAACAAATTCCACAATGTTTCTTCCACTCTTCTCAGAGTCTGACTGCTGCCACTCAGCAGTTATGTGACTTTTCTAAGCATTTGATCTCAGTTCAATGGGGGGCGAGAGAAGCAGCATACAACAACAATGTCTTTACACAATGTAAGGACAACCTTCAGTCTGGAATGTGTGTGGGGCAAACAATTATGTCTGTCAGGAATGCGGATAAGATTTTTTTGGATAGTCCATGAAGGAAAATGTCATGACATTGTGTAAAGACATTGTTGTCATTATTTGCAGTTTCTCTCGCCCCTATTGGAGCAAGATCAAACCCTTAGAAAAGTCATGTAGCCACTGATTGGCAGCAGTCAGAGTCTGAGAAGAGTGGAAGATTAATTGTGGAATTTGTTTCAACACATTTAAACTTGATATGATTGACATGAGGTGAAGACATCAGGTGATGCTGTTGCACGACAACACTGAACCAACTGGTTCATGGAAGTGTTTCTTTTTCTCTGAAACTCTTTACCCTTGACAATCGTATCATTTTCCCATCGATCATTCATTTGTTGTCCTCCGGTTTGGTTTGCCTGTTTATAAAGCATAAAGTAGCCTATAGATTATCACCCAATTCTGGATTACAGCTTCTTAGCCAACGTCACAACTTATTACCACTAGTCTTACCCTTCTTTTTGGAATTGATGTTCAATAAACCTCATTTACTTGAAATGATGCCTATTTTTTTTTAAAATAGGCAGACATTATGAAATATCTTATCTAATATTTAAGATCAGAGGAACATATGTTTATGGATTATCACAGATCATCACAATTGCTTGAGGTGGTTTTTGCCTTTTTTGAAGTTAATGCGTAAAATGGTAGATGGAAACAGCTTTGCCGAATAAGTTGTGGGGTTGGTGACACTCGTGGCACAAGGTACGTAGTGGAGTTGCTGTGCGCTGTAGCCTGTCACTCAGACACGTTGTGTAAATTGACGAATTGGTTCAACAGCTTGAACATTAAGGCCCTGCACACCGCGTATACACAGTGGTGAACAGTTGTCTTACTGACACCAAATGTCTCTGCCATAACCCTGGATTCTGCACAGGTGGCCGACTTGTACAATGCTACCTCTCTCCATTTAGCCAAAGAACTTGGCTTCTAAACTCTTTGATTTAGCAACAGTTTGCAATCTACAAACATGCGTAACGTGCGAATAGTCGCTTTAAAGAGTTTATCGAAACACACTATTCACATTTTGTTTTTTGCAACATTTTAAAAGTTCGCTTAAAATTCACTTGACAATCAGATGGACAGTAATGACAGTATTATTCTATGTTTTTACTTTTTAATCCAAAAATTAAGAACCGGAGGCCCTGAACATCCAAACAAGAGATAGAAAAAGATATCATACTATTAAGATACTGAATGCTTCTAATAATGAGGCAAACTCCTATTGACGATGTATGTACTGTACATTTTCTAATCTTTTATTTTCTTTGAATCTGCAAATTATGGAGTTGGCTAAATAGCTGTTATCTAGAATTGGGTGACAATTTATAGGGTACTTTATGCTTTATAAACAGGAAACAAAACCGGAGGACAAGTGCATGATCGACGGGAAGATGAGAGTTAAGCGTAAAGAGTTTCAGGGAAAAAGATTTCCATGAACCAGTTGGTTCAGTGTTGTTGTGCAACAGCGGATGTGTTCACCTCAAATCAATCATGCCAAGTTTAAATGTGTAGAAACAAATTCCACAATTAATCTTCCACTCTTCTCAGACTCTGGCTGCTGCCACTCAGCAGTTAGGTGACTTTTCTAAGAGTTTGATCTCGGTCCAACAGGGACGAGAGAAGCTGCAAAGTCACATTCAGTTCTCCACCTGCTTTTGTCTGACACACGCACACACAAAAAAACACACACATATACACACACACGCACACAGACGCACACACACACACGCACACACACACACACAAAAGATTACAGTTTTAAATATCTGTACATATTTATATCTACTATCTATCATTTTTATTAGAATATACTTTTTCTTTCATATTGCTTAATAACTTTTGCTTTGAGAGGGTGAGACAGAGAGAGAGAGAGAGAGACCCAATCTTGTCTTTGTCCTCGTGAAGCTGCAGTTTCCTCACTCACAATTGATCCTTCAATCAGCGGAGCGAGACAGCAGAGAGAGAGAATTTTAAAGTTCGTCAAATAACTGAAGGTAAGTTCAGATTCTGAACCAGACTCCACTGAAAAAACATGTTTGCTTAATTTAGTACCAGCTGTTTCACATGAAGTCCACATTTCTTTGAATCGGTATCTGTGTGCGCTACCGCTATTAATACTTAAACCTCACATAAGATGACATCAGGGAAAATTTCTAAAAGTATCAATATCTTTAAAATCCGCGCAGCATGGTGAATTAGATGGTAGCTGAATGAAAGAGTGGAAACTTTGACTTTGTAAAATATCATGAATCATATTATCTTCAGCTGGTAATTCTTATTGGTGCACCTGAAAACACTAAAGTGAGAGATTTATAGCGGGAGTCTGGCATTGTGCTGCGAACTCAACTCTGTAGGAGTTGACTCATATTTCTGTTTAAACATAGACGGTTAATATTCTATTCAATTCAATTCAATTCAATTTTATTTATAGTATCAAATCATAACACGACTTATGTCGAGACACTTTACAGATAGAGTAGGTCTAGACCACACTCTATAATTTACAAAGCCCAACAATTCCAACAATTACAGTAATTCCCTCAAGAGCAAGCAGTGCGACAGTGGCAAAGAAAAACTCCCTTTTGGGAAGAAACCAAGAATTATTATTTTTTTATTTATATAGTGCTTTACAGGCTACTCAAAAACACTTTACACTAAAACCAGCACATTTAGCACATAAAAAAATATACAGCAATAAAACCAACACATAAAACAAGCATATTAAAGAAATTAAATCGTGGAGTGACTAAGTAGGTTTTTTTTAAATCCAATTCAGTCGGTCCGCTATTGTCTGTCGGGCTTTTTTTCCGTTTGATAACAGCCGTATTTCCAATTTTGCATATTATATGTTTCACCTCCTCGTAAATTTCCATTAGAAGCTGCTGCTCAACGGGTGAAACATATGCTGCACACGTCTTCTCCATTTCTGCATCAGTAAATCTGTGATCGATACCGTGGTCTATTTAAGAAAGCTGTGAACGTGCACTTATCCCAGCTATGTACTCCTGGCTGACATAGCTTCACCTACTTATCCTGGCTCGGCAAATGTGCAACCGATTGAGCCGCGATGAGCGGATCACACTAAGTCAAGCTGCACTTTTTCATTTATCCTGGATTTCTTTATTCTACTTTTGTGCAACAGGCCCCTGGTTGCGGATTTGATGATTTTAGACAAGAGGGAGGAGTGAGGGAGGAGCCACGTTACGTTACACACTTTCACTGGCAATCACATCATAGCTATGCACTAAAACACCCCCTGCTTTATCGGCAATTATAAAATCAATGAGACCATAATTCAAAACATGAACATCATTCTGTGTTGCAGAAGACTTAAAATTAGCGATTGAGACCATAAACTCATTATGAAAATGTTTACTGAGGTAATGAATCAAGTTAGAAGTGGGTCACTGTCTTATTGTCATCTACAGAAACCGACCTCCTTTTGCAACCGCACGTGTCGCCCTCTGCTGGAATTCAGACAGAAAGGCAGGTTCAAGGCACTTCCGCATTTGCAGCGCTTCGCTGAACCGGATGCATTTTCCATTAATATTTACAGTCAATGACTGTAAATAGTGTATAATGGTTTAGTTCATAATGACTATTAATGATAATGTTCTGTATCACAAGTTACCCCCTTAAATACTTATTTTTTCAGTTTCAGTTTAAAGTTAAACTTTAAAACTGTAAATAAATACATACATATGAATTACTAAATAAAAAATAGCATTTCAAAATAAACTTCATTAAAATTAATTCACTAATTAAATTAAGAATACAGCTTTTCAAAAGGCATTTTAAATGGCAATTCTTTCCCCATTTTCAAATCCATTTCCTTGCTGCTTTTCCTTATCCAATTCTAAATCAGATTTGAAGTAATGTCATTAAAGCTTTCTGTGGACAAGCTCTCATTTATCTGCCATCCTAGAATGTTGACTAGCCAGACCTTCCTCCACAGCGCTGCACAGCATAGGAGTAGGACATGCTAGACTGGTCTAGACTGGACTTGTTGTGTGCTAAACCAAAAAGACAAAAAATGTAATTTTAATTTTTTTTTTTTATTTTATAATGTTTTGCTTGATTTGCTCTATGAACTTTTTTAATGACTTTTTTAGGGTCTTTATTTCGACCAAACTGAAAGTGAGAAGATTATATGAGACATGTAATAATACAGTCAAAGTTATTGACTTTTTCTACATAAAAGCATGTAAATAAACTAGGACTGTGAAGAAAAAGTATTTCTGTCTATCTGTCTGTCTGTTTCCATGGAAACCAGTTATCAGATTACAACTGGTCAAGACCAAAAGCCATATGTTGGCAAGACCAGTGGCATAGATTGAGACCAAGACCAAGTCCAAGTCCAAATACCAGTGAGTCCGACACAAGTCGGAGACCATAGAAAAACTGTCTTGAGTCCAAGACGGGACTCAAGAACTACTGCCCTGGTATGAAGGCAGCTGTGGACTGGAGAAACTTTACTTTTGAGTAGAAAAAATAAAATACAGAAACTAAGTTATATACTGTTATAAAATACAGAAACAAACGTAGATTGATTTTACCCCATAACTATTTCTGCTTTGCTCTCTAAGATCCATCCACCCACCCGTTCATCCATCCACCCATCCATCCATCCACCCATCCACCCATCTATCCATGATGAATATTAATGCCCATGGGCATGGAGGAGGAGGAGGCAGAGGAGGAGTCAGAGGAGGAGTCAGAGGAGGAGGAGGCAGAGGAGGAGGCAGAGGAGGAGTCAGAGGAGGAGGAGGCAGAGGAGGAAGAGGCAGAGGAGGAGTCAGAAGGGGAGGAGGCACAGGAGGAGTCAAAGAAGGAGGAGGCAGAGGAGGAGAAGAAGGAGTATATAATATATGTAATTAGGCTAAAACTGACATTTGGATATTAGACTTGGTAACAAACTTTTTTGCTGCAGACATAACGTTTCTCTCTCCACCCCTTTCTCTCCCTCTCTCTCCCTCTCCCTCCCTCTCCCTCCCTCTCCCTTTCTCAGCTTTCGTTGAAGAAATCGTCTGGGCTGAAAATGCACCTGGTAACTGACATTTGGATATTGGCAGTGAAAAAAATAACTATTGCTGGACACATAATGTTTGTCTCTCCCTCTCTCTCTCTCTCTGTCTCTCTCTCTTGTACGTATGTTTTTATTTTGTTGTGTAGTTAGTTATTAGTTGGTGGTGGGTTTTGTTCGGGTAGTGGGGTTGTCGGCCGGGCATCATAGTGGCCATGCGGTGAGGGTTGCCCCGCATGCCGGCTGTTCAACTATGCTCTGGTTGATCTTTATGTGTGTGTGTGTGTGTGTGTGTGTGTGTGTGTGTGTGTGTGTGTGTGTGTGTGTGTGTGTGTGTGTGTGTGTGTATTAGGCTGCAATATAAGCTTCTCTCAGTAGAAAGTTGAATTTTAAATTGACATTAATTGAAATCAGGGATAACAAATTTTAATATGTTTTAATAAATGTTTCTTGTTTCACTGAATGCTTTAGGAGAAAGTGCATCTCTGTCTCAACCTCACCTGTCCAACACTGACCACATGTCAATTTTTCTTCTGGTTGCCATGACTTTTGATGTCTTCCTGTTTCTGAGCCTGTACTTGTTTAGTATTGAGAATATATTTATTCATAATCCAAATTTGAAAGTCCAAAGAGAAAACGAAGCGAGATCATATTAAAAATGTTATTATTTCAATACGTTACTGGGAAAAATCATGCCATAAATTAATTTAAAAAAAGAAAAAGAAAACTGAAAAAGCAAAGTTGAAACGTAAAATGATCATTTGAAAATGTAAAGTTCAATTTTCAAAATCAAATTTAAAATGCAAAGCTTGAATATAAATGCTTAAACTAAAATCTTTGAAATCTTTTATTGAATGACAGAAACATCAAATGTGAAAAAAAAATTTGAAATGGAAAAGCTTAAATAGAAATACCTAAATTAAAATCTTAAATAGAATAAAAGAAATATTTTTTAAAGTTTTATCTTTTGAATTTTACATTTGTTAATTGCCTTTTGACATTTTAAGATTCACCATTTCTATTTCTATTTAACATTAAGGCTTTTCATTTTGAAGTGACACTTGTCAATTCAAATGAGGAGGCGTGGCCCAACGGCTGGTGGGAGGGTTGAGAGACTTCCAGCTGACAGCAGGGTTTCTGATGGTCACTGGCCGGCTGGCGAGTAGACAATGCCGGCCGCAATCAACTGGCTTGTCACATAAGACTGAAGGTTCTCAAGTCCGACAATTTTCTTCTGTTATTTCACCATATTCACTTCTGAGACTTTTTTATGCGAGAAATCAACTATGTAGAGTTTGAAAATGGGAAGTTTTACAAAAATTGATCCCCTGTTATATTGTACGACTCTCCAGTCTGACGTGAGAGACCCCGCTGTCAGCTGGAAGTCTCTTGGGTGATCAGACGTCCCGAAAAATCCGGGACAATCCCGAAATCCAAGCAATTGTCCCAAAAATCGAATCCCGCCCTAATTGTCCCAAGAATTAGAGCAAAGTGTCAAGAGCAGAAATGAACGAAAAAGTACACGGACCTTGAAATGTCAAAAGACAATTACCAAATGTAAAATTCAAAAGATAAAACTTCAAATTGCAAATTATCATTTTTTTCTAGTTGAGATTTTAGTTTAAGTATTTCTATTAAAGCTTTTCCATTTCACATTTTGAGTTTCTGTCATTTAAGAGAAGACTTCAAAGATTTCAGGTCAGTGTACTTTTTCGTTCATTAAATTTTCATTTCATGAACAGGTATTAAAAAACAAAATGACAATGAAAATTTTAAATTGAAATACAATTTTCATCACTTTTCATGGTCAAAAGGGGATTGGAGAAATTTAAAATATGCTTTGATTTTCCTTTTCTATTTCATATAACAAAAAATTAAATCACTCGAAAATAGAAACGAAAAAAGGCTTGTTTTTTCATATTCAGAGACCGGATGTTGTCATTTCCAAGGCAACAGCGCCAGCCTAGCCTACCAGTGTTGCTTTCTGCCCAGGCTAAAATTACTTTGGAAACCCTAATACATATTGCCTCATAGAAGCTTGACGTGGTTTAATGTACCTAAACAATGGTTACCAAATTTCTCTCTCATATTGCTCCTCAAAATCCCTGAAACTGTCTAACCTAATTTAACCCAAAGTCCAATTATTATGGACGTTCGCTGACATTAAGCATTTCTGCTTCATTAAGGGATATTGTAAGGAAAAAGCACATACATAAATTTGGCTTTGAAATAGATCATATAATACAAACGTGAGGCAATACATATGAACATAGGCATTAGTCATTATAGTTCAATAGCCTAAACACATATGTTTTACTTCTATTTATTTCAGGGGACTATAATTTATTCCGTCTATTTATATGCACATTATATTCAAAGGAAGTTTTGTTATTTCACAGACTCAGAAACTAGCAAGCCTGCCTGACATCAGTGCATCATAGCATATAACTATCTAGCTAATATTAGAATATTAGACCCAGCACCGCAGGTCTGATCCCCATGATCTGATCCCGAACCGCCGGTGACTCTGCCAGATCAGCAAGCTTAACGGCAGCAACAGAAATTTTGATGGGATTGTTAACGTTGGCGTAACGGTAACGTTACAGCCGTGAACTGAAATTCTATTTCCTCAGCTGGTTCGATTATCTTGTAGCAAAGTTGTCTGTGGCGGGTAGAGACAGAGAGTCAGAGGGAAGCAGGGAGAGAGGGGAATAAATAAATGTCACATTATGAAATAAAATTCCCCCCAAGCATTATCAAGAGTACAGGTTTTCAAAGTAATTTTAGCCTGGGCTGAAAGCAACACTGGTAGGCTAGGCTGGCGCTGTTGCCTTGGAAATGACAACATCCGGTCTCTGAATATGAAAAAACAAGCTTTTTTTCTTTTTAATTTATGAGTGATTTTATTTTTTATATGAAATAGAAAATGAAAATCACAGCATATTTTAATTTCTCCAATCCCCTTTTGACCACGAAAAGGCAAAATGCCATGTTTTTCAATTTAAAATTTTGTATTTTAAAATGAAAATCAAATAACCATTCGTTTTTTGTTTTAATACCTGTTTATAAAATTAAAATCAAATGAACGAAAAAGTTCATGTTCAAGCTTTGCATTTTAAATTTGATTTTTACATTGAACTTTACATTTTCAAATTATCATTTTACATTTCAGCTTTTCTTTTTCAGTTTAAGTTTCAGTTTAAATTTAATTATGACATTATTTTTTCCTAGTAGCATATTAAAATAATAACATTTTTAATTTTGATCTTGCTTTGTTTTCTCTTTGGACTTTCAATTTGAATTACGAATAAATATAGCCTCCATAGTTTAGGATCTGTCTATTTTCTATCTCTGACAGTAGAGAAATATTCTGCTTATTCATAATTTTTTTTTAGGGTTATGTAACACTCTAATCTACTTTGGCTTTTAGTTTCTTCTTTCCAATGTTCCAGATGGATTTCTTTGCATTGTACTTGAGTTTTGGGGAACAGTGTGGGCCTCAATACCAGCTGACTTAGGGTACTCTTTTCTGGGCTCAGCTCTTAAGTCCGGAGGGCTTTGGAGTGGATGGTGTCTTGGTGGCTGAGAATGTTAATTATCAGTGAGTATCTGCCTAATTCTGCTCTGCAGAATTCTGCCTGTAGAGCTTCTGTTGGATGTCTGTCCCAGCCTGTCCTCACAACGCGTAGCTCCTATGGCGCCATTTTGATGCTAACAAGCACTCACCCGCTGTTAGCATTCCATTGACTGCCATTCATTTTGACGTATAACTTTACTTTACTTTACTTTAATAACTTTACATCTGAAGCGTTTAAAGACTCTATTTGTCCGTTGTTTATTTCTAAAGAAACACGACAATGTATTAAAGGCTCCATTACCTTGTAGCTCACGTTATGGCTCCGTAGCAGACGTTTTTTTTTATAAAAACAGGCTAACGATTTTGTCATAACCACGTGACTTACTGTCACACAGTAGAGGAATTACCGTATAGTACAGGAGAAGCTCACAGGCAGTTTGGACTTCCATTATCTGTTTAGGTTTAATTACTAATGTTAACTAGCATGTTAGTGATCAGTAATTACTAATGTTAACTAGCATGTTAGTGATCAGTAATTACTAATGTTAACTAGCATGTTAGTGATCAGTAATTAGCCTGTGTCTATGTTATCTCCTTACATATACCTACACTCTCCGTCTCTGTGAGATTGGGAATGATTGAGATTTCTCTCTCACAGCTACCAGAAGACTTCACACTTTCAGACACGTTGCTCACGTCACATCTACGTCTTCAAGCTCAGTTGGAGGCTGCTCAGTAACACTCAGTCAGCACCGGGAAAGAGACTTCTGATATCCTCCACTGGTCTCATACAGAGACACGGGGTCTGCTGGTCCATTCTTATATACTGTCTATTGACCTAGCGGGTAGAGCTCTGATTCACTAACATGTTCTCTTAACCCTTGTGTGGTCCTTCAGGTACCCACACAAGGGTTAATTCCATGTAGGGCTCTTCGAGCTTTTATTTGTAATGCATTTCCTGCCATGTTGAAACTCCCTGATGCTGATATGGTTATTTAACTCTCTCTCTCTCTCTCTCTCTCTCTCTCTCTCTCTCTCTCTCTCTCTCTCTCTGTGTCTCTTTCTCTCTCTGTGTCGCTTTCTCTCTCTGTGTCTCTCTTAGATGTTAACATTGCTTCTAACGGAGGAGGCAGCTTCGGAGGTGATGGAGGGGGCGGAGGGGACGGAGGAGACAGCGTCGGCATAGGGGACGGAGGAGACGGAGGGGACTGCTGCAGTGGCGACGACTGCTTCAGTTGCAGTGACTGCTTCAGTTGCAGTGACTGTTTCAGTTGCAGTGACTGCTGCAGTTGCAGTGACTTCTCCGACTGCATCCTGAGTTGCCTGGGCCTGGCATGACCTCTTTTCTACCTTATCCTCCTAAAATATGAGTGTATCATAATTTGGCTTAGTCCTGAGTGTAGTGATATTGTGTTGGAAAATGATAACTTATTATCATTTGATTTGAGAAAGCAAAAGTTTCCATTAATGTAGATACACTGTAAATCATTTCCTGTATTTAAAGTAAAAAGTACAATATTTCTGAAAAGAAGAGGCTCAAGTAAAGTACTTCAACATTTTGGACTTAATGGAGTTGAGTTAAGTAATAGGGCTGGGTACCCAGTTCAATACTTTTTCTAGACTTTTATTCAGACTTACAATAAAGACATTTACGACTAAATATTCAAAATCTTCCACTTTTCTTCTTTGAGGTCTAATCCATGTTTCTCCATCTTTGTGCATTCTGCATGGTCTCCCTGTGTAATGCTTGTATAACTTCAACCCTGTGATGCACAATCAAGTTCTAGACATCAATGCTTTCAGGAGAACCTGGGCTATCAGGATGTGCTGCAGGGAAGTCACATGAATATTGTTATATGACTATACAGACAAAAGGAAAGACTAAATGGAAATTCCATCTCACAGAAATGTATTTAAATCCCACAGAGAAGAATGATGACTAAACCTTTTGGCTTTTGAAAAATGTTCTTTTAGGTTTTGGCAATCAGGGGAAATAGAAATAAACTGTAACTAACAAAAATATAAAACTATTTTAATTAAATAAAGCTCCATATGCTTTATCCAAAAAGTTAGTTGTGTCATCTCTAATGTATTACATTATCTCACAAAAGTGAGTATACCCCTCACATTTTAGTAAATATTTCATTATATCTTTTAATGGGACAACACTGAAGAAATGACACTTTGCTACAATATAAAGTATTAAGTGTCCAGCTTGTAAAACTGTAAATGTGCTGTCCCCTCAAAATAACTCAAAATACAGCCATTAATGTCTAAGCCGCTGGCAACTAAAGTCAGTCCACCCCTATGTTAGATTCCCACATCATCACATACCCTTCACCATACCTAGAGATTGGCATGGGGTACTTTCCATTAGATCATCTCTCAATGCAAATCAAACCAGCTATTAGGGTAAATGAAATAAGACCATGCCAATCTCTAGGTATGGTGAAGGGTATGTGATGATGTGGGGGTATGGTGAAGGGTATGTGATGATGTGGGGTATGGTGAAGGGTATGTGATGATGTGGGGTATGGTGAAGGGTATGTGATGATGTGGGGGTATGGTGAAGGGTATGTGATGATGTGGGGTATGGTGAAGGGTATGTGATGATGTGGGGGTATGGTGAAGGGTATGTGATGATGTGGGGGTATGGTGAAGGGTATGTGATGATGTGGGGTATGGTGAAAGGTATGTGATGATGTGGGGGGGCTATTTTAATTCAAAGGCCATGGGAACTTTATCAGGATGCATAGTATCCTGGATCCATGTAATAACTGGCTTTTAAAAATAAACATCTGCCTGCCTCTATGGGACTTTAACATACTGACTTTAGTTGCCAGTGGTTTAGACATTAATGGCTGTGTGTTGAGTTATTTTGAGGGGACAGCACATTTACACTGTTATACAAGCTGGACACTTAATACTTTACATTGTAGCAAAGTGGAAATTCTCCAGTCTTGTCCCCTTAAAAGATATAATGAAATATTTACTAAAATGTGAGGGGTGTACTCACTTTTGTGAGATACTGTATCCGTATGCTCTCAGACATCAGTCGGCCAAATCACACTCATTTCAGCCTGCAGGCTTCTTTCTGCTGTCTTTTATTTATTTATTTCTTATGCCTTCCCACAAACACAAACACACACACACACACACATACACCCACACACAGACACACATACACCCACACATAGACACACACGCACACACACACACAAACACACAGACACAAACACACACTCACACACACACAGACACACACACAAACACACAAACACACACACACACATACACCCACACACAGACACACATACACCCACACATAGACACAAATGCACACACACACAAACACACAGACACAAACACACACTCACACACAGACACACACACAAACACCCACACACAGACACACATACACACAAACACACACACACACACACACAAACACACACACAAACACACACACACACACACACACACACACACACACACACACACACACACACACACACACACACACACACACACACAAACACACACACACACACACACACACACACACAAACAAACACACACACACACCAACAAACACACACACACAAACACACACACGCAGTAAGGCTCGGGATCGGGACGACCACATTTTTTCTGGTACCTTTTTACTGTGAGGCCACAGTATACATCACATGAATGCACTTTGCTGTACTGTTTATATCTTTCTAAAGTTAAAAAAAAAAAAATCTGATGCTTTATCAATGCTTTTTTACAATAAAATAAACCAATGTTTACGTCCAGTTTGGAACCGGATCCAGTTTGGACCTATTTCACAGGAAAAGTAGCGATTAACTCCCTTAACGTTTCCCATTCATTCTTATATTTTGAGATTTCGGGGGCGCTGTTTTCCATTCAAAAGTATCAACTACGTACATGTATACCGTTCTAATCCATGAAGTATACACGCTGCACAAAATATACAGAATATTTACCCAGCAGCCATAAAAAGGTAGCCTAGAAATCTAGACACACCCTTGCAGTAGCAAATGTAATTTGCAACCAAGGTTAGTCTAGCAACTCTCCGTTGGCTTGCGAGCTGGAAATATCAAATTTTGGTCAGGCCAATCACAACGTGTATAGAGTCGGTGGGCGGGCTTAACATAAGGACAACAGAGTCGCAACGGTTCCGCGTGAATTCCCCGCTACTTGAAAACAAAGAAGATGGCTGCTGCTGCTGCTGCTGCTGCTGGCGAACAGCGTACTTTGGAATCGGCTTTGGCCGCAACTCTGGAAGACTTGGAGTTCAGCACTGAAGTCATTCTTAAAAAAGCAAGATGTGTTCGGAGTTTTTCCTACTGGATACAGCAAAAGTTCAATCTATCAACTAGCGTTGCTCTGGTTGGCTATGAGTACAGAGGGAATTTGAGAGACAACCGTTTATCCCGCCCCTCGGATTGAGCCCTGCCAATGGTGAGTTCCCAGACCCAACATCTCGATGTGGGTCTGGCTTGTCAGGCTAGAAAAAAGTCACTTTAGGCTTGAATAATTCAGTCGGCTGTAAGCAGTGAAGAAGGATGATGAAATATGACATAATAAAAATCCCATTGTTTCAACCTCATCTCCGACTCATCCTGAGTGTTTACATCTGCTCAAGGCTTCTCTTCGATATCTACCCTCAACAATGTCCTTCTCTCTCTGTCTATCTCTCTCTCTCTTAGATGTCACCAAGACTGACATTGACACCAGTGGCAGCGACTACACTTACATTGACTCCATTGCAATCTGCGGTTGCATCGCTTCATGTTGCGAGGCTATTCTCAGTTGCCTTATGAGCGTGTCATAATGTGTCTCAGTCCTGAGTGTGTCGGGAAATGATAACTTATCATCATTTGATTGGAGCAAAAAAAAGTCTCCATAAATTAGTTACACTGTAAACCATTTCTTGTATTTAAGTAAAAAGTACAATATTTCTGAAAAAAAAGACTCAAGTACAAGTAACTCAACATTTTGGACTTAAGTAATGGGGCTGGGTACCCAGTTCACTACTTTTTCTAGACTTTTATTCAGACTTACAATAAAGACATTTACGACTAACTATTTCCAAATATTCCACTGTTCTCTGAGGTCCGATCTATGTTTCCCCATCTTTGTCCACCCTGCATGGTCTCCCTGTGTTATACTGCTTGTATAATACCAATCAAGTTCTAGACATCACTTCTTTCAGGAGAACCTGGGCTATCAGGATGTGCTGCAGGGATGTCACATAGATGTATAAACTGTTATATGACTATAGAGACAAAAGGAAAGACTAAACGAAAATGTAATCTCACAGAAATGTATTGAAATCACACAGAGAACAATGATAATTAAACATTTTGGCTTTTGAAAAATGTTCTTTTAGGCAATCAGGGGAAATAGAAATAAACTCTGTAACCAACAAAAATATGAAACTATTTTGATTTACAGTTTTTTACAATTGTTTAAGCACGATTTTCAAAAAAGGGCCCGTGTTTTCAAAACACTACACACAATTAGCACAACCACACACCCAATTAGCAAAACACCTTTGCACCTTTGCAAAATGAAACACTCTTGCAAAAACTATACACTAATTTATAAAAAAAACATATGTTGTTACCATATGAAACACACACCTTTCATTTGACTTAATGAAGTTTTAACCATATACACACTGCTGTTGCTAACCTAAAACACTTTTAGCAATTCTACTTCTCAGTGATTAGAGTACTGTAAATGAATTACACAGAGAAATTTACAATAAGTTCACCAAACACCACACAAGACCAATGCTGCAGACTGAGGAAATATAATTTATTTCTCTCCATATCCCCAAATCAGTCGACATGGAGAATCAACAACAAAACATGTCCCAGATTTCATTCTACGACAGTAGTGTGCGTAACACTGTTAGCTCCACAAACAACAAACCTAAAATATTCTATCCAGTACAGGTTACAATCACAGAAAAAACAGACAAAACAAAAAAAAGATCTGAAAAAGTACAGAAAATACTCGACATTATCTCTTCGCCTAGCTGGATCCTGCCAAGAGAATTTCATCATCATCAAAGGAGATATATATCCTCGTTGGCAAGACAACGTGGGAAGAACCGTCTTGAATGTCGAATCCATCCTTGCACAGTTGCAGCATAGATTTGGTCACAGGGGTCCTCCATGGCCTCAATGAGGGGTCCCTGAGCCTGGGGCCTCAATGAGGGGTCCCTGAGCCTGGGGCCTCAATGAGTGGTCCCTGAGCTTGGGGCCTCAGTGAGGGGTACCTGAGCCTGGGGCCTCAGTGAGGGGTACCTGAGCCTGGGGCCAGAGATCGTAAACCCTCGCCTGAATATGGGCCCCCTTCCTCCTTGTCGTTCTCGACCCTCAATCCTCATGTCCCAGGGAGGGGTATCAACAGTGCTGATATGGTGTAAACAATGAGCAGCTGATTACTGTAACTGGAGACAGATTTTCTTTGACCTGTTTTCCTTGTCTAAATGTCTTCCTCTTCCTCTACCTCTGGCTGGGCCTCTTCCTCTTCCTCTACCTCCTTTTCCTCCTTTGTGGATTCTCACTCTCACTCTCACTCTTCTTCTTCTTCTGACTCCTTCCATTTTGGTTGAAGGCAGGTGAACTTACCTGCTGCATTTTATATAGTGCTTAAACCTGATTGGTGTGTCTACAGTTTAGCAGTCATGTGTTTGCATACCTGGTGGCTGTGTTTAACCACTTGGTTCATGTGTGTTCATTTGAAAGCCTTTGCTTTGAAATTGCAAGGAAGTGACATCATGATAAATTTCTGTGTCAAATGCATACAAGTGTGTTTAGTGTTTTGCAATCACTGTGTGTGATGTTGTGTGTGAAGCTGACAATGTGCTTACAGTTGTGCAAATCTAGCCTAGTGTTTTGCTCCTTGAGTGTAAGGTTTTGCTAATTGTGGGAAAGTTTTAATTTTAGTGTGATGCACATTTAACAATTTGCGCATTCAACAGTTTGTTTCCCTAAAACATCTACAGTGGTTATTAACATCTGTTTGACCTATGTGAAAACATTTCTGTATAAAAACAAAGTTTTAACAAAACTCTATGCTTCCGTCTGGTTTCGAACCAGCGTCCAGTTTGGACCTCCTTCACAGGAACAGTAGAGCTTAGCCCCCTTAACCTTTCCCATTCATTCTCTATGGTAGTTCTTATCACTATGGGTGTCATATATTTTCACCCGCAAACGGGATTTTGGTGGCGCTATTTGCCCTTTAAAAGTATCAAGTATGTACATGTACATGTACAATCGTTTATAAATCATAAAAAAAAATCTAAATAATATCACAACTCATATATAATGTTTACAAAAAGAAATGCTGAGCGCTTTAACTTTGAAAGTTAGTAATCCGAAACCGGAATAACTTTCTAAATAAAACTGGTAGAGGTACATCTTGACGTGGATGTGACAATGAAGTGTTCATGCATCTGTCCTATTGTTTACGTGTGTGTGTGTGTGTGTGTGTGTGTGTGTGTGTGTGTGTGTGTGTGTGTGTGTGTGTGTGTGTGTGTGAGTGAGTGTGTGTGTGTGTGTGTGTGTGTGTGCATGTGTGTGTGTGTGTGTGTGTGTGTGTGTGTGTGTGTGTGTATGTGCACACTTTGCTCCTGTATTTCCCGGTGGTCAGTGTTTGGGTGACCCTCCAGCTGCCTGGGTGCAGTTGAGCTTCCTGAACCCAGGCAGGGTGACTCGTCCGTGGGTGTAGATGTCCCGGTCGGAGCCCTGGTTCATCCGTTTGACCAGGTTCTTCTCGTACAGCAGCGGGTGGTAGGCGCCGAGCGTGCCGGCCGCGTCGTAGAAGCGCAGGAACTCGTACACGTTCACCGTGTCACACAGCGACATCATCCGGACCGTTCCTGGGCGGGACACAAAGGAGAGAACACGGTATAGGAAGAAGATAGAAGAGCAGAGTGCAACAGGCAAACGAAACAAAGGGTAAGTTTAACTAGCATTAACAATTAGCTGGTTGAATGCGTGATGTTTGTCTTATGAGTTAGCATACGTAGGCTTTTTTGTAATTTTTCCAACGTATTTGTTGTATTTTTAAACATTTTTGATGCTTTTTAAGTTTAAGTTTTTGGCCCTTTCTTCTCCCTTCTTGGCTCTCTACTAACACTAATAATCAGGGTCCAAAATGAGTACCATCTATCAGTCATAGGCTGGTAAAATATGTAAGTGGCTGTGTGCATTCATGTCCCAGAAATGCTTGTTGTTAACTTAGCTCTGGGGAGCTTATTGCCCAGAGTCCTTGTGTCTTTTTGCCCAGCATGTTTCCTCGGATTAGGGTGGCATCTAAATCATGGTTGCAACTGTCGCTGTGGTCCTGCTCCACGTCCTGCTATGCCCTATTACACCCTGCTACGCTCTGCTTTGCCCTGCTACACCCTGCTATGTCCTGCTATGCCCTGCAGTGCCCTGCAACATCCTGCTTTGCCCTGCTACACCCTGCTACGCCATGCTACGTGCTGCTACACGCTGCAACACGCTGCTACGTCCTGCTATCCCCTGCTATCCCCTGCTACGCCCTGCAGTGCCCTGCTTCTATTATCGCCAATGTTCATCACACCCCCAATCGGCACCATCAGACACCACCAACCAAGAGCCTGGGCCTGTCCCAGGTTTCTTCCTAAAGGCCCAGACACACAGATCCGACGGCCAACCGTTGGCAGTAAAGCCAGTTGGACTGATCAGTCTCCCCGAGTTGGTCCAAAAAGTTCCTCAGAACACACCGAAGAGACGAGACATAATACATCTCCATAACAGCAGGCGGCGCAAATCTGTATTGTCGCCCAAAAACTGGCAGCTGATTGGACGAACGCGTCACGTGGGTCTGGTTTCTCCAGAAATTCAAAGACAGTATGGCGGCTCGTTCAGAATACGATCTCATGTTGTACTAAAATAGTTCACCGAAACGTGTTTCTGAAAACATTTGAATAGAGAAATAGGCCGTGCAGATGCTTAATCTGTTTTCATTTCAGATTGTCAAAGATCAGTTTATAAGATTTTCCTCAGATTTTGAGAGACTCTAGTCACGCTTGCAGTGTAAACATATATCATTGCAATTACATGTAAAATCGGCCCAAATGAACACCGACGGCCCCTCGGACGCACGACGGCACGGAACACACCGAACAGACTCGAGTCACCGACCTCGCCAGACTGTCAGACGGATAATTATCGTCTCCGTGTGTCCAGGCCTTTAAAGGAAGTTTTTCCTCACCACTGTCTCACTGAATGCTTGCTCTTGGGGGAATTACTGGAATTGTTGGGTCTTTGTAAATTATAGAGTGTGGTCTAGACCTACTCTATCTGTAAAGTGTCTCGAGATAACTCTTGTTATGAATTAATACTATAAATAAAATTGAATTGAATAGATTTGCTTCACTCATTCGCCAAAAAACAATAGTAATCTACAGAGCTCAACAGTGTGGTTCTGGAAGTAAAAGTCAGATTTGATTTTCTCCATAAGGATTTAGATTATCAGTCATGATGTCTAAACCATCCTGGGTAGACTGACCACTGCAAAGAACTTTCTTCAGTGGGGACGGAGTCGAGCAGCAGCAACAGCATAAAACTCACAGAGATCTTCATTCTGTTGTATTATATGACTTAGTTTTCCCGTCAGGATGTGGCTTTATATAATCTTGATATGTCTAAAGTGTGGTCCTGTTATTCAGTCAGGTTGTTCGATTTCAGGAAGGGGGGCGACCAGTTTGGTCGGGGAGGCTGATGACCTTATGTGATAAAGTTAGTGAATGGAATTTGGCTTGATCGTAAACAGTTGGTCAGTTTGCGTAAGTGATTGAGTAAAGGTCCATCCTTCCTGTGTATAAAACACATGAATAACAGAGAGGTTCAGTTGTTTTCTTCAGAAAATACTCAGGTCTTGCTATTATAATAAAGCACATACCTATAAAGAAGTTGGCCCTAGGGAGCAAGAGCAGCTCCTCCTCTCTGCTGTGCTGATGTAGTTGTGTGAATGCAGCGCTGCAGAGCAGAGCCATTTGTCTCTCACTGCTGGGTGGGTTAGGGTTAGGTATTCCCAATCAACAAACGTATTGTGAGTTGTAGGTGGTTCTCTTTTCTAAAACTAAATGCCTCGCACTCTTTGTGCGCACTCACCGCATTGCAGCGTCATTTCTTAATTTAATCTCCGGCTCCGTCCCGCTCCTGTTGATTTCTATGCTCTATTCCATCCCGAACACATTACCGACAGTGAGAGTGACTCCCGTACCGAAAATTGTCACCCTCTAGCCGGCAGTGTAGCTTCTAGTGCACCCACAGTAATTTTTACCATAAAAATCAAGGCAATGAGACAATAACCCTGTATATGGGTAATATTTGACCCAGAATTAGAGTTAATTTCAATTATTTCAGTTGGGTGAATTGAAATAAACCAGCATTTGGGTCACTGTAACCTAGCACATGTTCTGTCTATAGATGATAAGCAGTCGGGTAAGGGTAGGGTTCTTTTTAATAATAACAAACACACAACAATTTGGATTGTTTCCAGTTTCTAAAGTGTGAGGATTTTCTTTACTTTTAATACTTTAACTACATTTTCCTGATGATACTTTTACTGAAGTAACATTTTCAATGCAGGACATTTTTACTGTAATAGAGTATTTATACAGTGTGGTTTTACTACTTTTACTGAAGTAATCTGAATACTTCCTCCACCGCTGATGTATAACTGAATGCAGACAGACGTGTGGACAGGAAGCTGCAGAGGAGAGACGGTCTAAAAAAGTAGACAGTGTCTCTACTGTACGTGAGAAAGATCTGTAACGTGACAGAGGACTCATAACTCAAACACACACAGACAAGACAGACCAGGGACATGCACAAACATTTGGAGGGGCCATTGCTCTAATCTGGAAAAAAAAGGCAGTGGTAGGCCTCATCTTGAATAGAATTATTAGAATCTGAATAAAGTAACTCATACAGTATACTGTACTTTTCACTGCTAAAAAACCGAACTCTGACACTAGTACTGCCAGTTGACCTTTAGACTGTGGCTGCACTCAATGATTCTGGTTGAGATAAGTAATGTTATGATTTGAACAGGAACAGTTACAACATGACAATAGCTAGTTAAAGTATTTTACTCAACTGGAACATTTATACATAAAAGAATAACTAATTCAACTTAAAGAAATTGCTTCTGATAAATTAGTCCTACTTCACATTAAATGAACAATGTAGGATGTTTGTTTGTGCTTCTCTCACAGCTGGCCAGCTGGCAGTTTTGTACCAGCTCTGCAAAGTTGCAGATCTTTTAGCTGCTTCATTGAGCTCTTTCTCTCTCTTCTTCAGTCGTCTTTATTGTGACGGCATACGTAAGCACACTAAACTAACAATAGGTTGTACATTTTTTTTATACAGTATATGAAAAGTTATATTTAAAACCAGAATCTTATACACACACGCACACACACACAGACACACAATCAACATATTTGTCGTTTTGACTTTTTTTGTCACTTTTTCAAATAGCTTTTTTCAAAAATGTTGTTGCTTGAATGAGTTTTTAATTTTACATTTTTTTTGGCAGTTTTTTTTCTCCTGTTGTGTCTTCATGTTAGAAAGCGAGACTGAACCGTCCAATGTCCAGAGAATCTCATGTGGACATCAGACAGAGTTGATATGTTACAACAGCTTAACATTCTCTGTTTCTTTATACTGCTATCATGTTGAATTTAATTATCTGCTTTCAATAAGTTAAAGTTGAAACAAGAAGAATAAAGAAATGTTCAAAGATTTAATTGCAATGATATATGTTTATTATTTAATTAAAATGACAGAAACAAGAGAGAATCAGAAACATTAATCACTTTATATTTGAAGGGAAAAAATACCTTTCAACAATTATTACTTAATATTATTTGGATGCAGATGAAATCAGTTTAAATCGATGAAGTGTTATGAAGACTTGTTTAAGACAACAAAAACCTGTGTGACTATCACAGAGCTGCTGTTTCTGTCCTACATGGGGAACAGCAGATGCCCTCTGAAGGTGGTGTGGTGATTTAAGTTGTCATATGCCACGGAGTCACGCCACAGACGCACAAACACAACGTCTCCCACCTCCAGCAGCAGTGTAACGCCTTTAGAAGAACTCATAAAACCGGCCGCCTGATTCTCATATGCCAAGAGAACATTCTCTGAGTTCTTGACCAACACAGCACCTGAAGCGTGGCTGTTGTCTCCATTTGCACCAACCGTCCACTCAAAGTTGTACACTCCTCTCACCGGGGCAGTGAACACACCTGTTGGTCGTTTGTTTTTGTCATTTTAAATGGAAAATGAAAAGGTGTTTGAACAGCAACATACAAGTGAAATATATTAGAGATGCACAATATATCACATCTCTGAACCTGGTCCAGTATTAAACCAGAACCGAGCTGTAATGTAACCCTACAGGACTAATGTTCAGCAGCAGTTAGAGTCACTAAAAGTTCTGTTGTTGCTGCTGACAGACTCAGATTATTATTCTAAGTGTCTGACAACATTATGGGATGGATCCCTACAGAGATAGACCTTTTAGTTAAGAGTCTTCGTTTGTCTTTCCACTGTTCCAACAATCTGGTTTGGTTGAAATAAACAGTTTATTTACAAAATGTTTTGCAAAAAAGAAATACATAACTTATACAAATTCAGTGTTTACCCTTGTTTTTCGGTACGTACAATGTATCATAGAAATACCAACCATATCAATATTGCTAAATATTGGTAATTGGCCAATATGTTGATATCGGTTCATCTCTAAAATGTTTTGTTAGAATATCAGAGCTACCTGTGTTTGAGTTGTAGGCATTTCCAATGTTGGTGAGAACGTGTTTGTAGATCAGGGTAGTGTCCGTGGGCAAGGGGCCAAGGTTTGATTTGCCTGCACCAGCATGCAGAGAGGCTGAGAATGCAACCTGTCGGACTGAGAGAGAAACAGAGAGAGACAGAGACAGACAGAGAAACAGAGAGACAGAGAGAGAGAGACAGACAGAGAAACAGAGAGAGAGGGGGGGGAGAGACACAGAGAAAGAGAGACAGAGAGAGAGAGACAGAGAGAGACAGAGAAACAGAGAGAGAGAGAGAGAGAGAGAGAGAGAGAGAGAGAGAGAGAGAGAGAGAGAGAGAGAGAGAGAGAGAGAGAGAGAGAGAGAGAAAAATGTTATTTTAAAAATCATCAAATATGGGCGCCTGGATAGCTCAGTTGGTAGAGTGTGCGCCCATATATAGAGGTTTAGTCCTCGACGCAGCGGGCCCGGTTTTGACTCCGACCTGAGGCCTTTTGCTGCATGTCATTCCCCCGTCTCTCTCCCCTTTCATGTATTCAGCTGTTCTGTCAATTAAAGGCCTAAAGTGCCCCAAAAAACAATCTTAAAAAACAAAAACAAATCATCAAATATTAAACTGATCATTTTGAGTCCTATGTAATCAAAGTAGAGCTGTCAGCATTATCGCATTAATCACGCTGCGATTAAGGGCCGAGCATAATGCGTACATTTTTTTTAATCGCATGTGCCATTTATTAATTTATTTTCACTTCACTCGGCTTCACGTCATGCCTAACAGGCTACTATTTTTGACCCCCTTGCAGCACCTTTACTTATCATCAAGCTGCCAAACTTCCTCCTAACACATCCTACTGCTGCAGGTTGCAGCATGATGGAGAAATCCAGCAGCAACACAATTCTGAATGGAGCTTTCTATTGTCCAAAACTCCCGGACGGCTCGTAGACATGTCGAAAGCCACATGCACATTGTGTAAAGCCGAATTAGAATATCACCGAAGCACGTCAAGCTTGAGCTACCAGCTACGAGCTAAGCATAGTACAGTTAACGTGACTCAAGTTGATGCTAGTAGGGTCAAGCAAAGCACTATTTTGGAGAGTGCTACTCGCCGACCGGTTGATGAAACCAAAGTGCAAACGCTGTCTCATCAGCCGGTGATCACTGGACATCAGTGAGTAATCACCATTATTTAGAAGTTACTGCACACTACAGTACAGGCCAAAAGTTTGGACACACCTTCTCATTCAATGCGTTTCCTTTTTATTTTCATGACTATTTACATTGTAGATTCTCACTGAAGGCATCAAAACTATGAATGAACACATATGGAATTATGTACTTAACAAAAAAGTGTGAAATAACTGAAAACATGTCTTATATTTTAGATTCTTCAAAGTAGCCACCCTTTGCTTTTTTTGATAACTCTGCAAACCCTTGGTGTTCTCTCAATGAGCTTCATGAGGTAGTCACCTGAAATGGTTTTACCTTCACAGGTGTGCCTTGTCAGGGTTAATTCGTGGAAGTTTGTTCCCTTAATAATAAAAAAGCAAGTAGTATTTAATTGGTTTTTCAGAATGTCATAGTTATGGCAGCCAGCAGCAAGAACAATGATCAGAGAACAATACCTTGCTGTTGTTGCTTCAGCTCGTCCACTTCAGTCTTCTGCTTGTCCACTTCAGTCTTCAGCTGTGCTGCTTGTTCTGCAACAACAGAGACAGTTCCTTTAGACATTGCTCTAGAGCTGCAAAGATTAATGTACAAACTGATCTCTCACATTTTGCACTTACTGCTGCGTCTTGTGTAGACTGTTTGCATATTTGTGCTCATCATCATATGTACATTGTATGTACTGGTGTTATTGTTGAATACATTGTGAATACATATTTCTAAAATTGTATATTTTTGTTTTTTTGAATATTTTGAATATTGCCCCCTACAAATAACCCATATTACAAAAAAAGACTAAAACTAATAAAAACTAACGGTACATGCTCATTTCACGGAATTCTGTGAGACCAGGCTGATATTGGATTAGTCATTATTAAATTCATCTCAAACTATTGTGATAATCAATGAATCAGTTTGAGTCATTTTTTATGATAAAACAGTTAAACTTGTGCGATGTCCGCTTGTTAAATGTGAATATGTTCTAGTTTATTCTCTCCTCTGTGACAGTTAACTGAATATCTTTGAGTTGTGGACAAAACAAGACATTTGAGGACGTCACCTTGGGCTTTTTGGGGAAACACTGATCGACATTTTTCACCATTTAGAGACTAAACAAATAATACATTTATCCAGATGATAATAATCAGTAGCTATGTGCAGCCCTACTTTGCTCCAATACATAGAAAAATAGTTATTTCTCTCCTTTTGGATATCTCTGAACTGCTATGACATGATGTACAACAGTTCATTACTGTACCTTGAGTCTGCAACAATCTCATATCCGCCTTCAGTTGAACCAACGAGGCGGTGATCTCTCTCAGCGCAGCGTAGATGTCTGGAGGAGAAGCCGGCTGGCTTTCAGTACTTTCACTTGCAGGGACAGTGCCGAGCAGCAGCCACAGCGTAAAACTCACAGAGATCTTCATTCTGTTGTATTGTGACTTTGTTTTCCTGTCAGGATGCTGCTTTATATAATCTAGTCGTTCCTGTTATTCAGTCAGGCTGTTTGATTTCAGGAAATGAGGGGGCGACCAGTTTGGGAGGCTGATGACCTTATGTGATAAAGTTAGTGAATGGAATTTGGCCTGATGGTAAACAGATGGTCAGTTTGTGTACGTGACTGAGCAAAGGTCCATCCTTTCTGTGTATAAAACACATGATTAACAGAGAGGTTCAGTTGTTTTCTTCAGATGATTGATTTCATGTTGTGCTATTATAATAAAGCACATAAGTATAAAGAATTTTTTAACGCGTTTAACTGACAGCACTAATCAGGATATATCCTTTAACGCTCTCTTCCACTTCGCCTGACAACTCTTTTCCAAAACAAACAGCTCTGTAATAACAGCTCAGCCAATATAGATTCACTCACTCAAAGCAGATAGTATGCGTCAAATAAAAACAGGTCACGTAATTTCACTGTGTGTTGTGTTAACTATGCTAACTAACCGTGTGTTGTGAACTGCGTGTAGTGATTAAAAAAAACAGCTGTGTCTTAAAGACCAGGCAGCTGCAGCCGGGACGTTGAGAATCGACGCGCGAGAGGTGATTGATAGTTCCAGTCACTTCGTCGTGTATTCACTTCATTGAAACAAGAGAAGAAAGCCTCACTGATGTGAAGAACAGGACAGACTGCCTGCCATATGCCAACGCTCCGGTAAGTCCATCACCCTGTCTCTGCCCGGGCATGCCCCAGCTGCCCACACATTTGTTGACAAACTCCGACGCGCGCGCAACGGTGAAATTCCGATTTATCCCTTTTTAAATGTGAATAAACGACAGTTACACTCAACCGCAGCAAATGCTCTTTCCGTTGTGATTGGTGGTATCTTGACAACTCGCCGTTACCTTGTTTTACTGTGACTGTGTTGGTGCGACTTGTAAGTGACAGCCACTCAAACAGGACAGAGGAACACGGCGGATATTTTTAATTTTTTTTGAAGCCTAAATTAAGGCGGCAGGCGAGTGTTGTTAAGGCGGGCCGCCTAAACTGGAAAGTGCTGCAGGAAACACCGCTTACCATCAGGTTTCCCAAATAAGTCCCTTAAGACTCTCCAGCTGATCCAGAATGCTGCAGCACGTGTTCTGAAGGGAACTAAGAAAAGAGATCATATTCCTCCTTTATTAGCTTCTCTGCATTGGCTTCCTGTAAAATCCAGGATTGAGTTTAAAATCCTTCTCTTGACCTACAAAGCTCTACCTGGTCAAGCACCATCATATCTAGAAGAGCTCTTAGTACCTTATTGTCCCACTAGAGCACTGCACTCCCAGAACTGAGAGTTACTTGTGGTTTCTAGAGTCTCTAAAAGTAGACTGGGAGCCAGAGCCTTCAGCTACCAGGCTCCTCTCCTGTGGAACCAGCTCCCAGTCTGGGTTCGGGGGGCAGACACCATCGCCACATTTAAAGTGTAACTCTCGCCAAAATGCAACCTAGGTTCTTTTTGTGAATGTATCCTGAGTCAAACTTTAGTTTAAAAGCATAATTAGGACGGAAGCGCCACTCTTAACATTTACCGTATCATCGTTTTTCGGTCAAATGGCCTTTTGAATGGGAGTGCTAAGGGCACTACTATGCTAGCCTCAAAATCACTATTTTTAAACCACTAAGAAGGCTCGACACAACATGAGACTTTTCTCAAAGTATCACCAGGGGCTCTACATATGAACTCCAGCATTGACAACATTGTTTGTGTTCACAGAGTTTACTAAAAATGAAGGTTTTAACAACAAAAAATGATAATACGGTAAATCTTAAAAGTGGCGCTTCCATCCTAATTATGCTTTTACATTCCCAAAAAAGACCCTAGGTTGCATTTTGGCGAGAGTTACGCCTTAAGAGTAACCTTAAAACTCTCCTCTTTGGTAAAGATTAAAGTTAAATAGTGAGGAGTTGCAGCGTTCGCCTAGAGGGAGCATAGCTTCAGACATGGCACCCCTTCTCTTCTCTGCTTCTCTTCAACAAAGTTCTGTTAAAAACACCGTAGGTTTCTGAACACAAGTACTACAGTTGTTGTTGTTTTTGTTCGCTTTTTTCGAAGCCTTTGTCACTATGTGTGTGTGTGTCTCTGTGTCTGTCTGTGTGTGTGTGTGTGTGTGTGTGTGTGTGTGTGTGTGTGAGTGTGTGTGTATGTGTGTGTGTATGTCTGTGCGTGTGTTCCTGTTGTGTTTCTTTTAAGTCCCCTAAAAACATGGTAGCTTTCTGAACACAAGTACTACTTTGTTTTTAAATATTTTTATTTAACATTTTTGTCGTTTCTTCTGACATTTAGGGCTTCTGCTATAAAAGACATTGTAGGTTTCTGAACACAGCTGGCAGACTAACTGATAACCACACGCTGTCCCTCATTCAGAAGAGAAAGTGAATTATTAGGAGCAACAGTGTTTCCCATTCTGCAGACATCATGTGAATGCAAACTGAATTATCTGAGACCTGGGGCCTCATTTCATAGACCAGTCTAGCATGTCCTAGTGCTATATCCTAGGCCAGACAACTTCAAACTAAAATTTGGCTCCTGCAGTACCAACTCAAAAAAGTTCTGGGACATTGTAAAAACAATGGAGAACAAGAACACCTCCTCCCAAAGAGGAGACACCCTTGACCCAAACTGCTATAGACCCATATCTATCTTACCTGTCTCTTGAAAGACTTTGAAAGCTTGGTCAATAAACAGATTACCAACCATCTCGTATCCCATCGTGTCCTTTCCGCTGCACAATCTGGCTTCCGTGCTGGTCATGGCTGCCCTTGAGGTCATAAATGACATCACTGCCACCATTGACAAAAAGCATAACTGTGCAGCCATCTACATTGACCTGTCCAAGGCCTTTGACTCTGTTAACCATCATATTCGCATCGACAGACTCAAGTACCTTGGGTTCTCTCATGACTGCCTCACTCACACACACACACACACACACACACACACACACACACACACACACACACACACATAAACACACATGCACGCACACACGCACAATCACACACACACCCACAAATAGTTATTTTATGTACACACACCAACTGTCAAATGACTCAATGAGGTGGAAAAATCATTACATGACTCCCTTTTCAGCACCATACAGCCCCCCTCTCCGCCACGTTCTCGCCTCTTTAGGAGACTAGCAGTGGATCTGTGTGTATTGATTCCAACAGGAGAAGTGAATGTGAACACAGATTGAGTGATTATTTTGCCCCATAGTCAAAGTAAATATTGGAACAATTCTTCACAAGCCACACATCTCCAGAACATTCTGACACTAAAACAGCATTTTTCAGATGGACAAAACAGGAGAAAATTATATTAGTTTGAGACATCCCATCCCATGGGCCCACCACCTGTGGGAGGAACCGTTGGGGTCGGGTGCGATGCCACATGGGTGGCAGTGAAGGTCAGGGGCCTCGACGGACCAGACCCGGGCAGCAGACGCTGGCTCTGGGGACGTGGAACGTCACCTCTCTGTGGGGGAAGGAGCCGGAACTGGTGCGGGAGGTGGAGCGCTACCGGTTAGATCTGGTGGGGCTTACCTCTACGCACAGTCTTGGTTCTGGAACCATACTCCTGGATAGGGGTTGGACTCTTTTCTTCTCCGGAGTTGCCCAGGGTGTGAGGCGCCGGGCGGGTGTGGGGATACTCACAAGTCCCCGGCTGAGCGCCGCTGTGTTGGAGTTTACCCCAGTGGACGAGAGGGTCGCCTCCCTACGCCTGCGGGTTGTGGGGGGGAAAACTCTGACTGTTGTTTGTGCATATGCACCAAACAGGAGTTCGGAGTATTCGGCCTTCTTGGAGACCTTGACTGGAGTCCTGCATGGGGCTCCAGTGGGGGACTCCATTGTTCTGCTGGGGGACTTCAACGCACACGTGGGCAATGATGGAGACACCTGGAGAGGCGTGATTGGGAGGAACGGCCTCCCTGATCTAAACCAGAGTGGTTGTTTGTTGTTGGACTTCTGTGCTAGTCATGGATTGTCTATAACGAACACCATGTTCGAACATAGGGATGCTCATAAGTGTACCTGGTACCAGAGCACCCTAGGCCGAAGGTCAATGATCGATTTCATAATCGTTTCATCTGATCTGAGGCCGTATGTTTTGGACACTTTCGGGTGAAGAGAGGGGCAGAGCTGTCAACCGATCACCATCTGGTGGTGAGTTGGGTCAGAGGGTGGGGAAGACTCTGGACAGACCTGGTAAGCCCAAACGTGTAGTGCGGGTAAATTGGGAACGTCTGGAGGAGGCCCTGTCCAACAGACTTTCAACTCACACCTCCGGGCGGAGCTTTTCGTGCATCCCTGTGGAGGCTGGGGCATTGAACCCGAGTGGACAATGTTCAAAGTTTCCATTGCTGAAGCTGCAGCGAGGAGCTGTGGTCTTAGGGTCTTAGGTGCCTCAAGGGGCGGTAACCCACGAACACCGTGGTGGACAACGGTGGTCAGGGAAGCCGTCCGACTGAAGAAGGAGTCTTTCCGGGATATGTTATCCCGGAGGACTCGGAGGCAGTTGCAGGGTACCGAAGGGCCCGAAGGGCTGCAGCCTCTGCCGTGAAAGAGGCAAAGCAGCGGGTGTGGGAGAAGTTTGGAGAAGACATGGAGAAGGACTTTCGGTCGGCACCAAAGTGCTTCTGGAAAACTGTTCGCCACCTCAGGAGGGGGAAGGGGAACCATCCAAGCTGTGTACAGTAAGGATGGGACACTGTTGACCTCAACTGAGGAGGTAATAGGGCGGTGGAAGGAGCACTTTGCAGAACTCCTGAATCCGACTAATACGCCCTCTATGTTAGAGGCAGAGCTGGAGGATAATGGGGATTGTCGCCGATTTCCCAGGCGGAAGTCACTGATGTAGTCAAACAACTACACAGTGGCAAAGCCCCGGGATTGATGAGATCCGTCCAGAAATGCTCAAGGCTCTGGGTGTGGAGGGGCTGTCCTGGTTGACACGCCTTTTCAACATTGCGTGGAAGTCTGGGACGGTGCCAAAGGAGTGGCAGACTGGGGTGGTGGTTCCCCTTTTAAAAGGGGGACCAGAGGGTGTGCCAATTATAGGGGTATCACACTTCTCAGCCTCCTGGTAAAGTCTACTCCAAGGTGCTGGAAAGGAGGGTTCGCCAATAGTCGAACCTCGGGTTGAGGAGGAACAATGCGGATTCCGTCCTGGTCATGGAACAACGGACCAGCTCTTCACTCTCGCAAGGATCCTGGAGGGAGCCTGGGAGTATGCCCAACCGGTCTACATGTGTTTTGTGGATTTGGAGAAGGCGTATGACCGGGTCCCCGGGAGATACTGTGGGAGGTGCTGCGGGAGTATGGGGTGAGGGGGTCTCTTCTCAGGGCCATCCAATCTCTGTACAACCAAAGCGAGAGCTGTGTCCGGGTTCTCGGTAGTAAGTCGGACTCTTTTCAGGTGAGGGTTGGCCTCCGCCAGGGCTGCGCTTTGTCACCAATCCTGTTTGTAGTATTTATGGACAGGATATCGAGGCGTAGTCGGGGTGGGGAGGGGTTGCAGTTTGGTGGGCTGGGGATCTCATCGCTGCTCTTTGCAGATGATGTGGTCCTGATGGCATCATCGGCCTGCGACCTTCAGCACTCACTGGATCGGTTCGCAACCGAGTGTGAAGCGGTTGGGATGAGGATCAGCACCTCTAAATCTGAGGCCATGGTTCTCAGCAGGAAACCGATGGAATGCCTTCTCCAGGTAGGGAATGAGTCCTTACCCCAAGTGAAGGAGTTCAAGTATCTTGGGGTTGTGTTCGCGAGTGAGGGGACAATGGAGCGGGAGATTGGTCGGAGAATCGGCGCAGCGGGTGCGGTATTGCATTCAATCTATCGCACCGTTGTGACGAAAAGAGAGCTGAGCCAGAAGGCAAAGCTCTCGATCTACCGGTCAGTTTTCGTTCCTACCCTCACCTATGGTCATGAAGGCTGGGTCATGACCGAAAGAACGAGATCCAGGGTACAAGCGGCTGAAATGGGTTTCCTCAGGAGGGTGGCTGGCGTCTCCCTTAGAGATAGGGTGAGAAGCTCACTCATCCGTGAGGAGCTCGGAGAGAGCCGCTGCTCCTTTGCGTCGAAAGGAGCCAGTTGAGGTGGTTCGGGCATCTGGTAAGGATGCCCCTGGGCGCCCCCTAGGGAGGTGTTCCAGGCACGCCCAGCTGGGAGGAGGCCTCGGGAAGACCCAGGACTAGGTGGAGGGATTATATCTCCAACCTGGCCTGGGAACGCCGATCCCCAGTCGGAGCTGGTTAATGTTGCTCGGGAAAGGGAAGTTTGGGGTCCCCTGCTGGAGCTGCTCCCCCCGCGACCCGACACCGGATAAGCGGACGAAGATGGATGGATGGATGGATGGATGTTTCTGTTTTAGGACCAAAACTCTCGTAGGATCTGGCAACACAGAGAAGCTAACGTCAGCTAATTTGTGAACGCCTTAATAACACTAATCTCTAGCTGTGTAAATATCTAACTTTAGCAAAAAACAATGGAAATAGAAATATTGACAGCCCCCTCTGTTTTAGTAACAAGGCTGTTTCAGCACCGTGGACAGTTCCCTCTTTTTTAATAACAAAACTCCGTTTCAGCACCATTGACAGTCCCTTCTGTTTTAGTAACAAGGCTCTGTTTCAGCACCATGGACAGTCCCCTCTGTTTTAGTAACAAAACTCTGTTTCAGCACCATGGACAGTCCCCTCTTTTTTAGTAACAAGGCTCTGTTTCAGCACCGTGGACAGTCCCCTCTGTTTTAGTAACAAAACTCTGTTTCAGCACCGTGGACAGTCCCCTCTGTTTTAGTAACAAAACTCTGTTTCAGCACCGTGGACAGTCCCCTCTGTTTTAGTAACAAGGCTCTTTTTCAGCACCATGGACAGTCCCCTCTGTTTTAGTAACAAAACTCTGTTTCAGCACCGTGGACAGTCCCCTCTGTTTTAGTAACAAGGCTCTTTTTCAGCACCATGGACAGTCCCCTCTGTTTTAGTAACAAGGCTCTTTTTCAGCACCATGGACAGTCCCCTCTGTTTTAGTAACAAGGCTCTGTTTCAGCACCATGGACAGTCCCCTCTGTTTTAGTAACAAGGCTCTGTTTCAGCACCATGGACAGTCCCCTCTGTTTTAGTAACAAGGCTCTGTTTCAGCACCATGGACAGTCCCCTCTGTTTTAGTAACAAAACTCCGTTTCAGCACCATGGACAGTCCCCTCTGTTTTGGTAACAAAACTCCGTTTCAGCACCATGGACAGCGCCATCTATACACTCTCCTACGTGTGTTGTAGTGTCCATCACTGGTCTTAAATCCTCCAAGGTGAAATTGTCTCATATCAGCTGCCTTTTTATCCTGAGGGCTTCCAGGGATTTAAACAATCATTCATTGTCATTCCAAAGATACCTTTCTGAAGCAAAGCAGAACATGCATTACCTTAAAATAAAAAGAAAGGCAGAATCACACATCTAAATATGTTGTGAGATTTGAATAGAGCTTTATATTTCACTGCTTACAACTGACTGAATTATTCAATCCTAAAATGACTTTTTATGGCTCTTTGTTAAATATTCTGTTTGTGTGTGCAGCGTGTAGCGTTCTCTGGATGTACTCAGAGAACGGTATACATGTACATACTTAAATAATAATACATCCATACTGATAAGAACTACCATAGAGAATGAATGAGAAAAAGTTAAGGTAATTAATCTCTACTTTTCCTGCGAAATAGGTCCAAACTGGATCCAGTTCCAAACTGGAAGGAAACATTGGTTTATTATATTGTTGAAAGCATCAATAAAGCAATTTTTTTAACTTTAAAAAGATATAAACAGTAGAGCAGAGTGCATAAATGTGATGTATACCTTGGCCTCACAGCAAAAAGGTACCGGGTTCGAACCCTGGTCGTCCCGGGCCTTTCTGTATGAAGTTGGTTTGTTCTCCAAGTGTCTGCGTGGGGGTGTGTCTGGGTGCTCCGCTCCCCCCCCCCACTAAAAACGTGTTCCTATCACTTAATTTGAAGTCGCTTTGGATTACAGCTTCAGCTAAATGACATGTGATGTAATGCAAAACAAAAGCATTTTCTGATCATCCAAATTTATATATTTATGAAAGGATTAGTTTTTATAAAGAAGATACATGTAAATAAACACAATGTTAAATAGAGTAACTTTGGTGAAATATGAATCACATGTAATGAATCAGAGTTGAATATGTAACATTTATTAATCCTGTTGAGTTTAACACTTTGATCAGCAGAGGGCGATAAAACTCCTTCATTTCATTCTGGATATTATGGGATGTTGTCAGCATCTTTCATATATTAGAATATTCTTCCTCTTTGGTTGGTTGGTTATTATCTTCTACTCTCCAACTGGTCTGAACAAACTGTCTGGTTTGTTTCAAATATGAATAACTTCACAAAAGAAAGAAAAGTTTCTGCAGCAGGTTCCTCTCAACACTTCAGATATCCGAGCTGCTTACTGATATTAACATTATTATTATTATATGTTATAAGTTTTCTGAAAGGTTCTGAAAATGAGGCATTATCTAACGCTAACTTTAACTAAAATATAAAACTACTACTACTAAAGCCCATTCGCTGTTATCCAAAAAGTTAGTTGTGTCATCTCTGTGATGGATGGGGTCCAGCTGACTCTGAGTTTCTGTGTTGTTTTTTTTGGATAATAGTAAACCTGGTGCCATCCTGGATGGGTTCGTTTACTGTGTGTGTGTGTGTGTGTTTGTGTGTAAGTGTGTGTGTGTGTGTCTGTGTATGGGTGTGTGTGTGTGTGTGAGCGTGTGTGTGTGTGTGTGTGTCCGTGTGTGTGTCTGTGAGTGTGTGTGAGTATGTGTGTACCTGTTTTACTATATTCGTGGGGTCCAAAAACCGGGGACTACAGTATACTTGTGGGGTCTCCACAGCCTTGTGGGGACCAAAATGCTGGTCCCCACTGTGTGTGTCTGTGTTTGTATGAGTGTGTGTATCTGTGTTTGTGTGCATGTGTGTGTGCATGTGTGTGTGTGTGTGTGTGTGTGTGTCAGTGTCTGTGTGTGTGTGTGCGTGTGTTTGTGTGTGTGTGTGTGTTAAAGTGTAAAGAATCATTTCCAGAGCCTTTCTGTTTCTGTCAGTTCTTTATTGACCGATGGCCTTTAAAAGGGTTAAAGTTTGAAATACACGTCTCTTCTCCGTCCCAAACATCCAGACTGTGATTGTAAACTCAGAGAACAGACCAGGTAGAAAACAGAAATAAACACTGACAGTGTTTGTAACACGATGAGGAATCCTCAGAATACAACATTCATAACCGGAATAATTCATCCAGCAGAAGATGGACGTTAACGTTTACAGCGTAGGTTTTGGAGTCTAATGCATGCGGGTATAAAATATAATATAGTTATGAAACCAGAGAGTGAGGGAGATTAAATTAGTGATTATCCTTCAAAATAAAGCTACCATCCTTCAAAATAAAGCTACCATCCTTCAAAATAAAGCTCCCTTTGAGCCCTAAACTGGCTAAAGGCTGATTAATGCTTCGGAGTCAAATCTCCTAGGGTACACACACACACACACACACACACACACACACACACACACACACACACACACACACACACACACACACACACACACACTCCATTATTCAAGTGTTTCCTGAATAAACTAGAAAGCTCTAGTGACAACATGAAGCTGAAATGATGTCAAAGCCACTTTGTTTCTTGCTTCATTTGGCTTCAGATTTCTCTGTTTTTATATTTGGTTCCTCCCAAAATCTGTTACAGACACTTGAGTGGTGCAAAACTCCTCACAACTTAAAGGGTAACTCTGGTATTATTCACCCTGGACTCTCTGTCTCAATGTCTGTGTCTGAGTGTCTGATGGAACAACAATCTGTGAAACTGGTCCAGTATTAAACCAGAACCAAGCTGTAGTCTAACCCTACAGGACTAATGTTCAGCAGCAGTTAGAGTCACTACAAGTTCTGTTTTTACCCACCAGATGTAAATAATCAGGACTTTTAGCGTGTATAGAGCCAGCATATCTCCACATGTAAATGGGTGAATTAAGGGTTTATTTCAACCAAACCAGATTTATTTTCAACCAACTTTTGGTAGTTTTATTTTGTTTCTGTCGACTTTGAATGAAATGTGTTTTACGATGCTTAAATTACTGTTTATTCACATGGAGTCTGGTGGGTTTAGCGAACACAATTCCACAGATGTTTTAATGTTTAAAAAAAGCATCTTGCTCTTTAACTAAAAGGTCTATCTTTGTAAGGATCCTTTCTATAATGTTGCCAGACACTTAGAATAATAATCTGAGTCTGTCAGCAGCATAACGAGCACTTTAGTGAAGGTAAATACAAGCTGCACACTCACTATTAACTTACATTGTAGCTTGTTTCTCTCGCTTAATACTGGACCAATGTTGAAGACGGTTGTTCCCATCAGACACTTAGACACTTAGACATGGGAACATAAGGGCTACATGGGTACATTTAGATATTGTACCAGTGTCAGATTTGATCATTTATTAATAAAACATCCGATACTGTAGACACACAAAACATCCTTCCTACAGGGAGCGTCACACTCACTCCGTCTGTCTTAGTTTTCATGCTAACGATGCTAACGATGCTAAGAACAATATGTTTTACATCAACGTTTAGTGGAGAACAAGTTATGGGATGGGAGCAGAGTTGGTGCCATGCGGACTACTTCTCTGTTAATCAGAGATTCTCCTGTTTCACTTTTACAGATAGTACACATGCATGAGTTATAATAGGATGGAAGCCATAACATATTACTGCTATCATTTATACGCCATAGAAAAATACTTCTGGGAACAAAAACTTTAGTTTCACTTTTAGGGTTTTTACTGTTACGATAAGAGTCGTCTGCAGGCAGCATGTTCTTAAATAGATTGATCCAGTGTGTGTGTGCGTCTGTGTGTGTGTGTGTGTGTGTGTGTGTGTGTGTGTGTGTGTGTGTGTGTGTGTGTGTGTGTGTGTGTGTGTGTGTGTGTGTGTGTGTGTGTGCTGTGTGTGTGTGTGAGTGTGTGTGTGTGTGTGTGTGTGTGTGTGTGTGTGTGTGTGTGTGTGTGTGTGTGTGTGTGTGTGTGTGTGTGTGTGTGTGTGTGTGTGTGTGTGTGTGTGTGTGTGTGTGTGTGTGTGTGTGTGTGTGTGTGTGTGTGTGTGTGTGTGTGTGTGTGTGTGTGTGTGTGTGTGTGTGTGTGTGTGTGTGTGTGTGTGTGTCTGTGTGTGTGTGTGTGTGTGTGTGTGTGTGTAAAAGACATTCATCCAGAGGTTTCTTAAAGGTGCAGTCCGTCAGTCATCAGTGAAACCCTCTCGTCCGTCTGGGTCCCAGATGAGAAGATGGGGCTCAGTTTGATTCCCGTCCAGACCAGTTGAAACTTGAAGGTACTTTCAACGTTCAGAATGTAACTAAGTACATTTACTCCCTTACTGTTCTTAACTGTACCACGTTTCTGACTGAGACGGGCATTAGAGATGAACAGGGGAACATCCTCGTGAGGTTATGTATGTGTGAACAGCAGGCACATCTATCAGTGTGTGTGTATGTGTGTGTATGTGTGTGTGTGTGCGTGTGCGTGCGTGTGCGTGTGCGTGTGTACAACATGAAATATTTAAAGTGAGCGGCACAGCGTTCCTTTTTGTTTCGGCAGTGAAAATGAAGTGTTCATGCATCTGCCTATTGTTTACGTGTTTGTGTGTGTGTGTGTGCTTGCGCAACGTGTGCATGAGCGCGTGCGTGTGTGTGCGTGTGTGTGCGTGTGCGTGTGTGTGTGTGTGTGTGTGTGTACAACATGAAATATTTAAAGTGAGTGACACGGCGTTTCTTTTTGTTTCGGCAGTGAAAAGGAAGTGTTCATGCATCTGCCTATTGTTTACGTGTTTGTGCGTGTGTGTGTTTGTGTGTGTGTGTGTGTGAGCATGTGTGTGTGTGTGTGTGTGTGTGTGTGTGTGTGTGTGTGTGTGCACACTTTGCTCCTGTATTTCCCGGTGGTCAGTGTTTGGGTGACCCTCCAGCCGCCTGGGTGCAGTTGAGCTTCCTGAACCCAGGCAGGGTGACTCGTCCGTGGGTGTAGATGTCCCGGTCGGAGCCCTGGTTCATCCGTTTGACCAGGTTCTTCTCGTACAGCAGCGGGTGGTAGGCGCCGAGCGTGCAGGCCGCGTCGTAGAAGCGCTGGTAGTAATGGCAGAGCTCCGTCTTCCTGCGGGACGGCAGGAACTCGTACACGTGCACCGTGTCACACAGCGACATCATCAGGACCGTTCCTGGGCGGGACACAAAGGAGAGAACACGGTATGTACACCTTTTACGTGTTTGGAAACTAATATCACGTGAACAAAGTTTGATGCTTTTTTTTTTTTTTATGTTTTTGTAACTTTTGCAAAGTATTTGTTGCTTCTTTTTATTTTTTTTATTTATTGTAGTTTTTTGTCGCTTTTTAAAAAATGTTTTTGGCCCTTTCTTCTCCCTTCTTTGCTCTCTACTAACACTACGACCCAGCACCATCTACCAGCCAAATGCTGGTAAAATAAGCAGGTGGCTGTCTCATGTCCCAGTAATGCTCGTTACTAATGTAGCTCTGGGGGGGGGCTCCTAAATTATGGTTGCAGCTGTCGACGGGCTCCTGCTCCGCGCCCTGCTACGTCCTGCAGTGTCCGGCTATGTCCTGCTATGTCCTGCAGTGTCCGGCTATGTCCTGCTATGTCCTGCAGTGTCCTGCTACGTCCTGCAGTGTCCAGCTATGTCCTGCAGTGTCCAGCTATGTCCTGCTACGTCCTGCAGTGTCCGGCTATGTCCTGCTACGTCCTGCAGTGTCCTGCTATGTCCTGCTATGTCCTGCAGTGTACGGCTATGTCCTGCAGTGTCCGGCTATGTCCTGCAGTGTCCGGCTATGTCCTGCAGTGTCCTGCAGTGTCCGGCTATGTCCTGCTACGTCCTGCAGTGTCCTGCTATGTCCTGCTATGTCCTGCAGTGTCCTGCTATGTCCTGCTATGTCCTGCTATGTCCTGCAGTGTCCTGCTATGTCCTGCTAAGTCCTGCAGTGTCCTGCTACGTCCTGCAGTGTTCTGCTACGTCCTGTTATCCTCTGCTGTGCCCTGTAATTTAAATACTTCTTCCACCGCTGATGTATAACTGAATGCAGACAGACGTGTGGACAGAAACCTGCAGAGGAGAGACGGTAAACCTCAGAAAGTCTCTACTGTACGTGAGATAAATCTATAACGTGGCAGAGGACTCATAACTCAAACACACACAGACACACACGCACAGACTAGACAGACAGACAGACACACACACGCGCGCACACAAACACAGACACATGCATACCCGTTTTATGACGTTGTGAGGACCAGTAACTGGCAGTACCCTTTCTGAGGTCTAGAGATCTTAACTGCTAAAATTATTATATTTTATGTGAACACAAAAATGATTAAAATAAATGTAAAACCTGAATCTTGTCTGCACACACGTACACACAGACACACACACACACACAAACACACACATTTGTCGTTGAGACTTTTTTGTTGCTTTTTCAAAAACAAAAAATCGCTTTTTTCAAAAATGTTGCTTGTATGAGTTTATAATTTTTTGCGCTAGTTTTATTTCTTCTGTTACTAATTATTTAAGTTGATAAATCTCCTGTTGTGTGTCTTCATGTTAGAAAGCGAGACTGAACCGTCCAATGTCCAGAGAGTCTCATGTGGACATCGTACAGAGTTGATATGTTACAACAGCTTAACATTCTCTGTTTCTTTATGCTGCTATGATGTTGAATTTAATTATCTGCTTTCAATAAGTTAAAGTTGAAAGAAGAAGAATAAAGAAACACTCACAGATGTAATTGCAATGACATGTTTATTCTTTAACTAAAATGACAGAAACAAGAGAGAATTAGAAACATTAATCACTTTATATTTTAAGGAAAATAGATTGCTGTCGACAATTATTAATATTTGGATGCAGATTAAATCAGATCAAATCTATGAAGGGCTATGAAGACTTGTTTAAGACAACAAAAACCTGCGTGACTATCACAGAGCTGCTGTTTCTGTCTTACATGGGGAACAGCAGATGGCCCCTGAAGGTGGTGGGGTGACTTTCCCTGTCATGCACCAAACTGCTAGCCCACAGACGCACAAACACAACGTCTCCCACCTCCAGCAGCAGCGTAATGCCTTTAGAAGCGCTCATATAACCGGTCGTTGGCTGTTCCTCGTATGCAACGACAACCTTCTCTGAGTTCTTGACCAACCAAGCTCCTGAACCGCGGCTGCCATCTCCTTCTGCATTGATCGTCCACTCAAAGTTGTACGCTCATCTCACCGGGGCAGTGAACACACCTGTTGGACGTTTGTTTTTGTCATTTTAAATGGAAAATTAAGTGTTTGAACAGCAACATACAAGTGAAATATA
>NC_041343.1:33759002-33761502 GCF_004354835.1 Perca flavescens | reverse complement strand
AACGTCACCTCTCTGTGGGGGAAGGAGCCGGAACTGGTGCGGGAGGTGGAGCGCTACCGGTTAGATCTGGTGGGGCTTACCTCTACGCACAGTCTTGGTTCTGGAACCATACTCCTGGATAGGGGTTGGACTCTTTTCTTCTCCGGAGTTGCCCAGGGTGTGAGGCGCCGGGCGGGTGTGGGGATACTCACAAGTCCCCGGCTGAGCGCCGCTGTGTTGGAGTTTACCCCAGTGGACGAGAGGGTCGCCTCCCCACGCCTGCGGGTTGTGGGGGAAAACTCTGACTGTTGTTTGTGCATATGCACCAAACAGGAGTTCGGAGTATTCGGCCTTCTTGAGACCTTGACTGGAGTCCTGCATGGGGCTCCAGTGGGGACTCCATTGTTCTGCTGGGGGACTTCAACGCACGTGGGCAATGATGGAGACACCTGGAGAGGCGTGATTGGGAGGAACGGCCTCCTGATCTAAACCAGAGTGGTTGTTTGTTGTTGGACTTCTGTGCTAGTCATGGATTGTCTATAACGAACACCATGTTCGAACATAGGGATGCTCATAAGTGTACCTGGTACCAGAGCACCCTAGGCCGAAGGTCAATGATCGATTTCATAATCGTTTCATCTGATCTGAGGCCGTATGTTTTGGACACTCGGGTGAAGAGAGGGGCAGAGCTGTCAACCGATCACCATCTGGTGGTGAGTTGGGTCAGAGGGTGGGGAAGACTCTGGACAGACCTGGTAAGCCCAAACGTAGTCTTGGGGTAAATTGGGAACGCCTGGAGGAGGCCCCTGTCAAACAGACTTTCAACTCACACCTCCGGGCGGAGCTTTTCGTGCATCCCTGTGGAGGCTGGGGGCATTGAACCCGAGTGGACAATGTTCAAAGTTTCCATTGCTGAAGCTGCAGCGAGGAGCTGTGGTCTTAGGGTCTTAGGTGCCTCAAGGGGCGGTAACCCACGAACACCGTGGTGGACAACGGTGGTCAGGGAAGCCGTCCGACTGAAGAAGGAGTCTTTCCGGGATATGTTATCCCGGAGGACTCGGAGGCAGTTGCAGGGTACCGGCGGGCCGGCGGGCTGCAGCCTCTGCCGTGAAAGAGGCAAAGCAGCGGGTGTGGGAGAAGTTTGGAGAAGACATGGAGAAGGACTTTCGGTCGGCACCAAAGTGTTTCTGGAAAACTGTTCGCCACCTCAGGAGGGGGAAGGGAACCATCCAAGCTGTGTACAGTAAGGATGGGACACTGTTGACCTCAACTGAGGAGGTAATAGGGGCGGTGGAAGGAGCACTTTGAGGAACTCCTGAATCCGACTAATACGCCTCTATGTTAGAGGCAGAGCTGGAGGATAATGGGGATTGTCGCCGATTTCCCAGGCGGAAGTCACTGATGTAGTCAAACAACTACACAGTGGCAAAGCCCCGGGATTGATGAGATCCGTCCAGAAATGCTCAAGGCTCTGGGTGTGGAAGGGCTGTCCTGGTTGACACGCCTTTTCAACATTGCGTGGAAGTCTGGGACGGTGCCAAAGGAGTGGCAGACTGGGGTGGTGGTTCCCCTTTTTAAAAGGGGGACCAGAGGGTGTGTGCCAATTATAGGGGTATCACACTTCTCAGCCTCCCTGGTAAAGTCTACTCCAAGGTGCTGGAAAGGAGGGTTCGCCAATAGTCGAACCTCGGGTTGAGGAGGAACAATGCGGATTCCGTCCTGGTCGGGAACAACGGACCAGCTCTTCACTCTCGCAAGGATCCTGGAGGGAGCCTGGGAGTATGCCCAACCGGGTCTACATGTGTTTTGTGGATTTGGAGAAGGCGTGACCGGGTCCCCGGGAGATACTGTGGGAGGTGCTGCGGGAGTATGGGGTGAGGGGGTCTCTTCTCAGGGCCATCCAATCTCTGTACAACCAAAGCGAGAGCTGTGTCCGGGTTCTCGGTAGTAAGTCGGACTCTTTTCAGGTGAGGGTTGGCCTCCGCCAGGGCTGCGCTTTGTCACCAATCCTGTTTGTAGTATTTATGGACAGGATATCGAGGCGTAGTCGGGGTGGGGAGGGGTTGCAGTTTGGTGGGCTGGGGATCTCATCGCTGCTCTTTGCAGATGATGTGGTCCTGATGGCATCATCGGCCTGCGACCTTCAGCACTCACTGGATCGGTTCGCAACCGAGTGTGAAGCGGTTGGGATGAGGATCAGCACCTCTAAATCTGAGGCCATGGTTCTCAGCAGGAAACCGATGGAATGCCTTCTCCAGGTAGGGAATGAGTCCTTACCCCAAGTGAAGGAGTTCAAGTATCTTGGGGTTGTGTTCGCGAGTGAGGGGACAATGGAGCGGGAGATTGGTCGGAGAATCGGGCGAGCGGGTGCGGTATTGCATTCAATCTATCGCACCGTTGTGACGAAAAGAGAGCTTAGCCAGAAGGCAAAGCTCTCGATCTACCGGTCAGTTTTCGTTCCCACCCTCACCTATGGTCATGAAGGCTGGGTCATGACCGAAAGAACGAGATCCAGGGTACA
>NC_041343.1:33716502-33749002 GCF_004354835.1 Perca flavescens | reverse complement strand
TGTGTGTGTTGTGTGTGTTGTGTGTGTGTGTGTGTTGTGTGTGTGTGTGTGTTGTGTGTTGTGTGTGTGTGTTGTGTGTGTTGTGTGTGTTGTGTGTTGTGTGTTGTGTGTTGTGTGTTGTGTGTGTTGTGTGTGTGTGTGTGTGTTGTGTGTGTTGTGTGTGTTGTGTGTGTTGTGTGTGTTGTGTGTGTTGTATGTGCTGTGTTGTGTGTTGTGTGTTGTGTGTTGTGTGTGTGTGTGTTGTTGTGTGTGTGTGTGTGTGTGTGTGTGTGTGTGTGTGTGTGTGTGTGTGTGTGTGTGTGTGTGTGTGTGTGTGTGTGTGTGTGTGTGTGTGTGTGTGTGTGTGTGTGCTGTGTGTTGTGTGTTGTGTGTGTGTGTGTGTGTGTGTGTTGTATGTGCTGTGTGTGTGTGTGTGTTGTGTGTGTTGTGTGTGTTTGTGTGTTGTGTGTGTGTGTGTGTTGTGTGTGTTGTATGTGCTGTGTTGTGTGTTGTGTGTTGTGTGTTGTGTGTGTTGTGTGTGTTGTGTGTGTGTGTGTGTGTTGTGTGTGTTGTGTGTGTTGTGTGTGTTGGGTAGTGAGTGTGTGTGTGTGTTAGTGTGTGTGTGTGTGTGTGTGTGTTGTGTGTTTGCATGTGTGTGTTGTGTGTGTGTTATTATTATTATTATTATTAGTGTCAGGTTATTAGGTTATTTGTGTGTGTTGGTATGTTATTATTAGGTGTTGTGTGTGTTATTATTATTATTATTATTATTATTATTGTCAGGTGTGTGTGTGTGTGTTGTGGGTGTTGTGTTGTGTGTCAGGTGTCATGCTGTGTTGTGTGTTGTGTGTGTTGTGTGTGTGTGTGTTGTGTGTGTTGTGTGTGTTGTGTACCTGCGAGTTGATGAGGCGGATCGTGGTTTTGGAACCGACGTCCTTCTCGTAGCCGGTGGTCGGCGCGGCGTTGAAGCGCAGCACGGCATCATGGGAGTCTGTAGTTTAACATTTAGAGAAGAAGAGAAACGTTTCTTATTGGTCTGGAACGTTCAGCAGACTCCTTCAATTCAGCCTTCACACACACACACACTCACACACACACACACACACACACACACACACACACACACACACACACACACACACACACACACACACACACACACACACACACACACACACACACACACACACACACATTCACAGACACACATGCAGACAGACTCACACACGCACAGACACACACACACACACACACACACACACACCAACGCACACACACACACACACACACAACACACACACACACTAACACACACATTCACAGACACACATGCAGATAGACTCACACACGCACAGACACACACACACACACACACACACACACACACACACACACACACCAACGCACACACAGACACACTCATGCACACACACACTCATGCACAGACACACTCATGCACAGACACACACACACACACACACACACCAACGCACACAGACACACTCATGCACACACACACTCATGCACAGACACACTCATGCACAGACACACACACATATTCACAGACACACACACACGCAAAGGCACACAAACACACACACACACACATTCACAGACACACATGCACAGACACACACGCAGACACAAACACACAAACGCACACACAGAGACACTCACGCACAGACACACACATATAGGATATGGAGGAGGGGACTGACGGGGACATAACCAATCAGCACCAACTCAGCACCAACTGCAATGTTCAATTTGAGATGAATGGAGCCTACTGGCAGCCTGGCACCCGTGGGTGCTCGAGCTCCGGAGCACCCACGCAGTAAAAACTCTACGTAACACAGAGACGGGGCTGGAACATGAATACAAAGATTTGTGAGAAATGTTTAGGACCCGGTCCCTGTGCTGGTCCCCTTATGGACCCATACCTTCCAATGTGGATCTACATTATATTATATTATACTACATTACATTACATTACATTATACTACATTACATTACATTATATTACATTACATTATATTATATTACATTATATTACATTACATTATATTACATTACATTATATTACATTATATTACATTATATTATATTACATTACATTATATTACATTACATTACATTATATTACATTATATTACATTATATTACATTACATTACATTATATAAAATTATATTACATTATATTATATTACATTACATAACATTATATTACATTATATTATATTATATTACATTATATTAAATTATATTACATTATATTACATTACATTACTTTATATTATATTACATTACATTATATGATATTACATGATATTACATTACATTATATCATATTATATTACATTATATTATATTACATTATATATTACATTACATTATATTACATTATATTATATTACATTATATTATTACATTATATTATATTATATTACATTATATTATAACATTACATTATATTATATTACATTATAACATTACATTATATTACATTACATTACATTATTACATTACATTACATTATATTATATTACATGATATTATATTATATTATTACATTATATTACATTATATATTACATTACATTATATTATATTACATTATATTATATTATTACATTACATTACATTATATTACATTATATATTACATTACATTATATAAAATTATATTACATTATATTATATTACATTACATGACATTATATTACATTATATTATATTATATTACATTATATTAAATTATATTACATTATAATACATTACATTACTTTATATTATATTACATTACATTACATTATATTATATTACATGATATTATATTATATTATTACATCATATTACATTATATATTACATTACATTATATTATATTATATTACATTATATTATATTATTACATTACATTACATTACATTATATTACATTATATATTACATTACATTATATTACATTACATTATATTATATTATTACATTACATTACATTATATTATATTACATTATATATTACATTACATTATACTATATTACATTATATTATATTATATTACATTATATATTACATTACATTATATTACATTATATATTACATTACATTATATTATATTATATTATTACATTACATTATATTATATTACATTATATATTACATTACATTATACTATATTACATTATATTATATTATATTATATTACATTATATATTACATTACATTACATTACATTATATTACATTACATTACATTATATTATTACATTACATTACATTACATTACATTATATTACATTATATATTACATTACATTATATTATATTATATATTACATTACATTATATTACATTACATTATATTATTACATTACATTACATTATATTATATTACATTATATATTACATTACATTATACTATATTACATTATATTATATTATATTATATTACATTATATATTACATTACATTATATTATATTACATGTCATTTAGCTGAAGCTTTTATCCAAAGCGACTTACAGTTGCTACATACAGGGTTCATACGCATTTTAACCAACACTTTTCCATGACTTTTCGGCAAATTTCCATGACTATGTGTTCCTGAAAATGTCAGTCGACATTATACAATAAGAATACAAATCTGGTGATAACTAGCTGGACGAAGTGTTTTTTTTTAATTTTTTAATTTTATTGATTTATTAATATTTATTTGTTTATTTTTTATAAATAATATAACCTTCTCTTAATGCCTGTAGTGTGCCATCTGTACTATACGGTGTTGTTCATGTAAGCATACACCTATGGATGTATGGACTTATGACTGTGGATACTATAGCTGCTACATTTGATCCTTGGTCTTTTTTTCTGTTTCATGTTATGTGCCTTGTTGTACTGTTTTTGTCTGGAAAATGTAGAAAAATTTCAATAAATACAAAAAAAAAGAATACAAATCAGTGTTAAAGTTGACCCTCAGAGGTTTAACTGTAACATGAATGATAATGTCTGTGGTTCATAGTGGGATTCATCATATCTCTCCCCGAATACAACGCTGAGGTTAAGACGACATGAAAATACATTTATTAATCACATATTATTATACTGTGTTGTTAATAAAAATAAATTCCATTACTTTTCCAAAACTTTCTGGGTCTTTTTATGTTTTCCAAAACCTTTCCAGGCCTGGAATTTGCATTTTTCATATTCCATAACTTTTCCAGGTTTTTTCAACACATATGAACGCTGTATATATGTCAGAGGTCACACACCTCTGGAGCAACTAGGGGTTAAGTGCCTTGCTCAGGGACACATTGGTTGATGTATCGCAGTGGGAATTGAACCCAGGTCTCCCACACCAAAGTATGTGTCATATCCACTGGGCCATCACAACCCCCACAAAATGAGTTCCTTGACATCTTTCCACTCTGAACGAAAACACATCGGGCAGCAACGAAAACTGCATCCTTCGAGCCGGAATTGAACCAGCACCCTAAGGACACCAGTTATCATCAACCTACAGTCCTCCGCTCTACCAACTGAGCTATCGAAGGGGATACACACATCACACGGGATAGTAGGGCTGCTCGAATACGGGAAAAAATATAATCACGATTATTTAAATCACGATAATTTAACACGATTACTTGTTGACTTCTGGAAAGATGTTGCAATTATTAAACTTAAAAAACAGTGGAAAAAGTTACATAAATCAACAGTAAAATAACACACATACAGCTGTGAACTTTGCATCAATACTTTTCCTATTTCAACTTTATTTTTTCATTCAGAACAAAAGAGAAAATAAGAGTTTACTGCAAAACGTAATGAGCTAAATAATATTTTTTGTGATCATTGGGAGCAGAAATCATAATCACGATTACATTTAGATTAATTGCACAGCCCTGAGGGATGATCTAAAGGTCTCACCGATCTCAAGACACACACACACACACACACACACACACACACACAGAGACACAGACACACAGAGAAAAACACACACACACACACACACACACACACACACACACACACACACACACACACACAGAGAAAAACACACACACAAAACACACACACACACACACACACACACAGAGAAACACACACACACACACAAACACACAGACACAGAGAAACACACACACACAAACACACACACAGAGACACAGACACACACCAACACACACAGACGAACACACACGCACACACATACAGAGAAACACACACACAAACACACAGACACAGAGACACACACACAAATGCACACACACAGACAGACAGACAGACAGACAGACAGACACACAGACAAATGCACACAGACACACACACACAGAGAAACACACACACACACACACACACACACACACAAACATACACACACAGACAGACACACACAGATACAGACACACACACAGAGAAACACACACACACAGACACACACACACACACACACAGACAGACACACACAGATACAGACACACACACTAACACAGAGACACACACACACACACGCACACACACACAAACGCACACAGACAGAGAAACACACAGACACACACACACACACACAGATACAGATAAACACACACACACACACACAGACACACACATTTTAGAAAATAAGAGTTTCCTGTAAAACTTGATGAGCTAACTAATATTTTTGTGATCATTAATCACGATTACATTTAGATTAATTGCACGGCCCTGAGGGACGATCTAAAGGTCTCACCGATCTCTTTGCCGAGTCCGGAGTAGCGCAGCGACCCGGCCGAGGACACCACGGCACAGGTCCGGTACGGGCCGAGGTCGGAGGTCAGCGGCGCCGGCGGCAGCGTGGCGGCCCAGGACAGCGAGGAGAAGGGGGGCAGGTCGGAGGTCAGGGTGCTCACGGAGACTTTCTCCTTCAGCTCACACAGCAGCTCAGAGCTGCTCAGCTTGGGACGGCCGGACACACCACCGGGACCGGAGAACTCCACACCATACTTATTCATCGCCTGATACTCACACACACACACACACACACACAGAGACACACAGAGACACACAGAGAGACACACAGAGACACACAGAGAGAGACACACACAGAGACACAGAGAGAGAGAGAGACACAGAGAGACACACAGAGAGAGACACACACAGAGACACACAGAGAGAGAGACACACAGAGAGAGACACACAGAGAGACACACAGAGAGAGACACACACAGAGACACACAGAGAGAGAGACACACAGAGAGACACACAGAGAGACAGACACACACACACAGAGACACACACACACAGAGAGATACACACACATATTTTAACTATTTAAATTTTTAAATTTTAACATTTTTGTTTTTCATGATTTTCTCTCATTTAACAAAAAGAGAAGGTTGTTGTTTTTTTTTTAAAGCTGCAAAACGGTGAAAAATGCCCGAAAAAAGTTAGAAAAACACTTTTAAAAATATTGACCAAAGCGTTGTGACTCAACGTGAACATACCTGCAAACTCAGAAGGGCTGAAAAAGGTGACATATCACCCATTAACCGTGTTTACTCCAGCTGCTAGCTAACTGTAGCTAACGTTACCTGCTGTCAGGTGTAGTGTTAACTAGCTAACTGTAGCTAACATAACATGCTGTCAGGTGTAGTGTTTACTAGCTAACTGTAGCTAACATTACCTGCTGTCAGGTGTAGTCTTAACTAGCTAACTGTAGCTAACGTTACCTGCTGTCAGGTGTAGTGTTAACTAGCTAACTGTAGCTAACGTTACCTGCTGTCAGGTGTAGTGTTAAGTAGCTAACTGTAGCTAAAGTTACCTGCTGTCAGGTGTAGTGTTAACTAGCTAACTGTAGCTAACATAACATGCTGTCAGGTGTAGTGTTTACTAGCTAACTGTAGCTAACATAACATGCTGTCAGGTGTAGTGTTAACTAGCTAACTGTAGCTAACGTTACCTGCTGCCAAGTATAGTGTTAACTAGCTAACTGTAGCTAACGTTACCTGCTGTCAGGTGTAGTGTTTACTAGCTAACTGTAGCTAACGTTACCTGTTGTCAGGTGTAGTGTTTACTAGCTAACTGTAGCTAACGTTACCCGCTGTCAGGTGTAGTGTTTACTAGCTAACTGTAGCTAATGTTACCTGCTGTCAGGTGTAGTGTTAACTAGCTAACTGTAGCTAACGTTACCTGCTGTCAGGTGTAGTGTTAACTAGCTAACTGTAGCTAACGTTACCTGCTGTCAGGTGAAGTGTTAACTAGCTAACTGTAGCTAACATAACATGCTGTCAGGTGTAGTGTTTACTAGCTAACTGTAGCTAACATTACCTGCTGTCAGGTGTAGTCTTAACTAGCTAACTGTAGCTAACGTTACCTGCTGTCAGGTGTAGTGTTAACTAGCTAACTGTGGCTAACGTTACCTGCTGTCAGGTGTAGTGTTAACTAGCTAACTGTAGCTAAAGTTACCTGCTGTCAGGTGTAGTGTTAACTAGCTAACTGTAGCTAACATAACATGCTGTCAGGTGAAGTGTTTACTAGCTAACTGTAGCTAACGTTACCTGCTGTCAGGTGTAGTCTTAACTAGCTAACTAGCTAACTGTAGCTAACGTTACCTGCTGCCAAGTATAGTGTTAACTAGCTAACTGTAGCTAACGTTACCTGCTGTCAGGTGTAGTGTTAACTAGATAACTGTAGCTAACGTTACCTGCTGTCAGGTGTAGTGTTAACTAGCTAACGGTAGGCTAACGTTACCTGCTGCCAAGTATAGTGTTAACTAGCTAACGATAGGCTAACGTTACCTGCTGTCGAGTGTAGTGTTAACTAGCTAACGGTAGGCTAACGTTACCTGCTGTCAGGTGTAGTGTTAACTAGCTAACAGTAGGCTAACGTTACCTGCTGTCGAGTGTAGGGTTACCATAACTACCTTCCTGTGTGGCAATGTTTAGGTTCCCTCTAATGTCCGTTTTAGGAGCATCAGAGAGAAGCGCAGTCATTTAAGTGGCACCGAAATAAGGCACCGAAATCTGCGTTGCTATTCGGTCCAGTAGATAAAGGTCGTTAAGGCATCGGTGCCGTAATAGCTCCCCCCCCCCCCCCCAAAATAAAAACTCTGCGGATCTACACGATTCACGCATTTTCCCATTCAAAACGGCGATTTTCGAAGTTTGCAGGTATGGTGAAAGTGTTTCGGTGAAAGTTATTACTGCGTCCGGTAGCCTCACCTGGTAGTTCTGCACCACCTTCCTGAGCCGGCTCCCCAGCATGCTGCTGGACATCTCGTCGTCCCACACTTCTCCCAGAAGGCCGTGCGGCCCGAAGAACTCAGCGTCGCCGGCTCTGCCGCTCAGCTCGCCGCGCCGGCGGCCGCCGAACAGCGTCTCCAGGGCTCGGGTGAACGGCCGCGGTAGCAGACGGGCCAGCAGCCCGGGGGGCTCCCGGTGCCGCCGGCGCGTCACCGGGTCGCCGGCGCCGGCGTCATGCGTCCGGTTCGGCGACGAGAGCACCGGGATTGGCCGGTGAGGGTCACCGGGGACGACGCCAGGCAGCTTCTGGGGGTCAACACGCAAAACCTGCTGGAAGAAGAGAGGAGACTTAAAGGTCTGGTATGGTGAATAGAGAGGAGACTAGAGGTCTGGTATGGTGAACAGAGAGGAGACTAGAGGTCTGGTATGGTGAACAGAGAGGAGACTAGAGGTCTGGTATGGTGAACAGAGAGGAGACTAGAGGTCTGGTATGGTGAACAGAGAGGAGACTAGAGGTCCGGTATGGTGAACAGAGACTAGAGGTCTGGTATGGTGATCAGAGAGGAAACTATAGGTCTGGTATGGTGATCAGAGAGGAGACTAGAGGTCTGGTATGGTGAACAGAGAGGAGACTAGAGGTCTGGTATGGTGAACAGAGACTAGAGGTCTGGTATGGTGATCAGAGAGGAGACTAGAGGTCTGGTATGGTGAACAGAGAGGAGACTATAGGTCTGGTATGGTGAACAGAGACTAGAGGTCTGGTATGGTGAACAGAGAGGAGACTAGAGGTCTGGTATGTGAACAGAGACTAACGGTCTGGTATGGTGATCAGAGAGGAGACTAGAGGTCTGGTATGGTGAACAGAGAGGAGACTAGAGGTCTGGTATGGTGATCAGAGAGGAGACTAGAGGTCTGGTATGGTGAACAGAGACTAGAGGTCTGGTATGGTGATCAGAGAGGAAACTATAGGTCTGGTATGGTGATCAGAGAGGAGACTAGAGGTCTGGTATGGTGAACAGAGAGGAGACTAGAGGTCTGGTATGGTGAACAGAGACTAGAGGTCTGGTATGGTGATCAGAGAGGAGACTAGAGGTCTGGTATGGTGAACAGAGAGGAGACTAGAGGTCTGGTATGGTGAACAGAGACTAGAGGTCTGGTATGGTGATCAGAGAGGAAACTTTAGGTCTGGTATGGTGAACAGAGAGGAGACTATAGGTCTGGTATGGTGAACAGAGAGGAGACTATAGGTCTGGTATGGTGAACAGAGACTAGAGGTCTGGTATGGTGAACAGAGAGGAGACTAGAGGTCTGGTATGGTGAACAGAGACTAACGGTCTGGTATGGTGATCAGAGAGGAGACTAGAGGTCTGGTATGGTGAACAGAGAGGAGACTAGAGGTCTGGTATGGTGAACAGAGAGGAGACTAGAGGTCTGGTATGGTGAACAGAGACTAGAGGTCTGGTATGGTGAACAGAGAGGAGACTAGAGGTCTGGTATGGTGAACAGAGACTAGAGGTCTGGTATGGTGAACAGAGACTAGAGGTCTGGTATGGTGAACCGAGAGGAGACTAGAGGTCTGGTATGGTGAACAGAGAGGAGACTAGAGGTCTGGTATGGTGAACAGAGACTAGAGGTCTGGTATGGTGAACAGAGAGGAGACTAGAGGTCTGGTATGGTGAACAGAGAGGAGACTAGAGGTCTGGTATGGTGAACAGAGACTAGAGGTCTGGTATGGTGAACAGAGAGGAGACTAGAGGTCTGGTATGGTGAACAGAGAGGAGACTAGAGGTCTGGTATGGTGATCAGAGACTAGAGGTCTGGTATGGTGAACAGAGACTAGAGGTCTGGTATGGTGAACAGAGACTAGAGGTCTGGTATGGTGAACCGAGAGGAGACTAGAGGTCTGGTATGGTGAACAGAGAGGAGACTAGAGGTCTGGTATGGTGAACAGAGACTAGAGGTCTGGTATGGTGAACAGAGAGGAGACTAGAGGTCTGGTATGGTGAACAGAGAGGAGACTAGAGGTCTGGTATGGTGAACAGAGACTAGAGGTCTGGTATGGTGAACAGAGAGGAGACTAGAGGTCTGGTATGGTGATCAGAGACTAGAGGTCTGGTATGGTGAACAGAGACTAGAGGTCTGGTATGGTGAACAGAGACTAGAGGTCTGGTATGGTGAACCGAGAGGAGACTAGAGGTCTGGTATGGTGAACAGAGAGGAGACTAGAGGTCTGGTATGGTGAACAGAGACTAGAGGTCTGGTATGGTGAACAGAGAGGAGACTAGAGGTCTGGTATGGTGAACAGAGAGGAGACTAGAGGTCTGGTATGGTGAACAGAGACTAGAGGTCTGGTATGGTGAACAGAGAGGAGACTAGAGGTCTGGTATGGTGAACAGAGACTAGAGGTCTGGTATGGTGATCAGAGACTAGAGGTCTGGTATGGTGAACAGAGACTAGAGGTCTGGTATGGTGAACAGAGACTAGAGGTCTGGTATGGTGAACAGAGACTAGAGGTCTGGTATGGTGAACAGAGACTAGAGGTCTGGTATGGTGAACATTCAGGTAGTTTTGGTGTCTAAACTGAACCGTTTATGTCAAAATACATCAAATCAATATTTGAATGTTCTTTTCTTTCCTGTCCGTCTTTCGTTTGTTCGTTCTCTATCTATCTTCCCTCCCTCCCTCCCTCCCTCCCTCCCTTCGTCCCTCCTTCACTCCCTTACTCCCTTCCTTAATTCTTCCCTTTCTGTCTTCCTTCCCTCCTCCCTTCCTTCTTCCCTACCTCCGTCTCTTCCTTCCTTTATCCCTCCCTCCCTCCCTTACTACCTTCCTTCCTTCATTTCTCCCTGCCTTACTCCCTTCCTTCCTTCCTTCCTCCGTCTCTTCCTTCCTCTCTCCCTCCCTCAATTACTCCCTTCCTTCCTTCAATCATACCTCCCTCTCTACCTCCCCCCTCCCTCCCTTACTCCTCCCTTCCTTCTTCCCTTCCTCCGTCTCTTCCTTCCTTCCTTTCTCCCTCCCTCCCTTACTCCCTCCCTCCTTCACTCCCTCCCTCCCTTACTCCCTCCCTCCTTCACTCCCTCCCTCCCTTACTCCCTTCCTTAATTCCTCCCTTTCTGTCTTCCTTCCCTCCTCCCTTCCTTCTTCCCTACCTCCGTCTCTTCCTTCCTTTATCCCTCCCTCCCTCCCTTACTACCTTCCTTCCTTCATTCCTCCCTGCCTTACTCCCTTCCTTCCTTCCTTCCTCCGTCTCTTCCTTCCTCTCTCCCTCCCTCAATTACTCCCTTCCTTCCTTCAATCATTCCTCCCTCCCTACCTCCCCCCCCCTCCCTCCCTTACTCCTCCCTTCCTTCTTCCCTTCCTCCATCTCTTCCTTCCTTCCTTCCTTTCTCCCTCCCTCCCTTACTCCCTTCCTTCCTTCCTCCGTCTCTTCCTTCCTCCCTCCCTCCCTCCCTCCCTCCCTTACTCCCTTCCTTCCTTCCTTCCTCCGTCTCTTCCTTCCTCCCTCCCTCCCTTACGTCCTTCCTTCCGTCTTACCTCCCCTCCTCCCTCCACTCCTTCTTCCTTTCCTTACTACCTCCCTCCCTCCCTCCCTCCCTCTCTCTTTCTTATACATAGTTTAGTACTATTCTTCATTAAGATGAACCTTAACCATTACCGTGATGTTAGTCCCTAAACCTATGTATTAATACCCGGTTGGGTAACCATGGCGACAGACCTTGATGACGGAGTGCGCCCGTGGCTGAGCCCGGGTCCGCGCCCGGACCCCGAAGATGGCGTCGGTGACGGGCACGCTGTTCTCGGCACAGATGGCGTAGAGCAGCGCCATGGAGATGCAGAAGAAGGCCATGCAGAGAACGCCACGACGAGCTCGCCGCCTCAGACGCCACAGCAGGCTGACTCGGTCCATCGCTGCACCGGGGATCTGGGGAATATACACACAGAGATACACACACACACACACACACAGAGATATATGCACACACACACACACACACACACAGATATATACACACACACACAGAGATATATATACACACACACACACACACACACACACACACACACACACACACACACACACACACACACACAACACACACACACACACAGAGAGAGACACACACACACACACACACACAGATATATACACACACACACACACACACACACACACAGATATACACACACACACACACAGAGAGAGACACACACACACACAGAGAGAGACACACACACACACACACACACACACACACAGATATATATACACACACACACACACACACACACAGAGAGACACACACACACATACATACATACACACACACACACACAAACACACATATACATACATACATATATACACACACACACACACACACACACACACAGAAACAAAGAGACACACACACACACACACACACACACACACAGAGATATATACACACACACAGATATATACACACACACACACACACACACACACACATAGATATACACACACACACACACACACAAAGAGACACACACACACACACACACAGACACAAAGAGACACACACACACACACACACACACACACACATATATATACACACACACAGAGATACACACACACACACACACACACACACACACACACACACACACACACACACACACACACACACAGAGAGACACACACACACACACACATGTTTCAGACCCTGTGGAAACTCTAATGAACACATGAGTGCCCGGTTGGCTGTGTGTTAAATCAATGTGTTCCTGCTGTGTGACTCCTATAGAGCAGCAGAGTCATAGGTCAGTCACCATCACACACACACATACACACACACACACACACACACACACACACACACACACACACACACACACACACACACACAGGTCAGTCTGTGTGTGAGTGTATATATGTGTGTGTATGTGTGTATGTGTGTGTTTGATTTAAGTGTGCTACATTTTCTCATCGATATATCACTTGAGGGTAAAATGATTTTCAGTCATTAAATCTGATGATAAAACTGGGGCTGCAACTAATGATTATTTTCAGTAGCGATGAAATCGATTGTCACACAGTTCACCTTAAAGGTTAACTGTGTGTGTGTGTTTGTGTGTATGTGTGTGTGTGTGTGTGTGTGTGTGTGTTTAAGTGACTGATGGGAACAACAATCTTTAGTGTTCAGGATCCTTTTATTTTAACATGAAACAGCCCCGAAATCACCATCACCAAACTCCACCAGACTCCATGTAAATAATCAGGACTTTTAGCGTGTATAGAGCCAGCATATCTCCACCAGACTCCATGTAAATAATCAGGACTTTTAGTGTGTATAGAGCCAGCATATCTCCACCAGACTCCATGTAAATAATCAGGACTTTTAGTGTGTATAGAGCCAGCATATCTCCACCAGACTCCATGTAAATAATCAGGACTTTTAGTGTGTATAGAGCCAGTATATCTCCACCAGACTCCATGTAAATAATCAGGACTTTTAGTGTGTATAGAGCCAGCATATCTCCACCAGACTCCATGTAAATAATCAGGACTTTTAATGTGTATAGAGCCAGCATATCTCCACCAGACTCCATGTAAACAATCAGGACTTTTAGTGTGTATAGAGCCAGTATATCTCCACCAGACTCCATGTAAATAATCAGGACTTTTAGTGTGTATAGAGCCAGTATATCTCCACCAGACTCCATGTAAATAATCAGGACTTTTAGCGTGTATAGAGCCAGCATATCTCCACCAGACTCCATGTAAATAATCAGGACTTTTAATGTGTATAGAGCCAGCATATCTCCACCAGACTCCATGTAAATAATCAGGACTTTTAGTGTGTATAGAGCCAGCATATTTCAACCAGACTCCATGTATATAATCAGGACTTTTAGCGTGTATAGAGCCAGCATATCTCCACCAGACTCCATGTAAATAATCAGGACTTTTAATGTGTATAGAGCCAGCATATTTCCAACAGAATCCATGTAAATAATCAGGACTTTTAACGTGTATAGAGCCAGCATATCTCCACCAGACTCCATGTAAATAATCAGGACTTTTAGCGTGTATAGAGCCAGCATATCTCCACCAGACTCCATGTAAATAATCAGGACTTTTAACGTGTATAGAGCCAGCATATCTCCACCAGACTCCATGTAAATAATCAGGACTTTTAGTGTGTATAGAGCCAGCATATTTCCACCAGACTCCATGTAAATAATCAGGACTTTTAGCAGATTGGATTATCTTTTTGTGTCTCAAGGGGGAATTAAAAATTGTACACTATGTGAAATTGACAATATTATGATATCTGATCATGCTTCAGTTATCTGCACCATGACTCCGAGGGAAAACACCCTACAACATAGAATTTGGAGAATGAATAGAAAATATTTAATGGATATGGAATTTGTTGCTTACGTAAAAGAACAAATTAATATTTTCATTTTAACTAATGTGCAGCAACCTCATCCTCAACATAAGCCAAATATTTGTATTATCTGGGACTCCTTCAAAGCATATATAAGGGGAGTAATGATAGCCTTTGCATCAAAAAGGAAAGCTAGTCTTGAGCAGAACATGGCTAAAATAAAACAGGACATTAAGTTAACGGAAACACAACTTCAAAATGGAGACCAAACAATTAAAAATAAATTGCAAGAAAAGAAAATAGAAATGGATAATATGTTAATAGATCAAGTTAAAGACTTTAGACAAAATTCAAATAAGCTTAATTATATTTCAGCTAATAAATCCGGTAAACATCTGGCATCAATAGTTAAAAGGGTTACAAAGACTCAGTCTATATCTTTAAAAGAGGAAGAATCTGATGATGTTATTACAAATATTGATATTATTAATAAAAGATTTAAGCAGTTTTATGAACACTTGTATACATCAAAGATTAAAGATGATGACCCAGATTCCTTTCTTAAATAGGTCAAATTACAGTGTTTATCAGATCATCAAAAGGAAGATATACGGAAAGTCTTTACAACCTCTGAGATTGAAGCTGCAATTAAGGCATTTTCTGGAAAAAAGGCCCCAGGAATAGATGGCCTCCCTATCGAGTTTTACTCAACATTTTGGCCAGATATTAGATCTTTGTTCCTGGAAGTTGTAAACTAATTTGTTAATCAGCAAAAGTTGCCAGAGACTACGTATCTTCAAAACTATTTCTGTGATACCAATACCAGGTCGTGAATGTAATAAGCCTTCTGATTTCAGGCCTATCAGCTTAATCAATTGCGACAAAAAAATTACAACAAAAGTAATAAATAGCAGATAGGAATTCATTTTACCTAGTATTATCCATCATAACCAAGCTGGGTTTATTCCTAACAGGGATCTTAGAACTAATGTTAGACCATGCATATCCTTAACACAATATGCAAAAAAAAAAATATATAGATTTGACTTTGAAGGCGGTCGATGCCGAAAAAGCCTTGAATGGTCATATTTGTATAAAGTTCTTGAAACATTTGAATTTCCAGTAGAATTTATTAATATGGTACAAACGGTGTATAGAGCCCCTAAAGCACAAGTTTACACCAATGGCGTTCTTTCTGAGGTATTTTCGTTAACTCGTGGTACTGGAAGGCTGTCCATTATCTCCAGCACTGTTTTTGATGGCTATTGAACCCTTGGCTGAGAAAATAAGACAGACAGATAACATTACTGGTATCATTATAGGCAAAAACAAATATAAATTAAGCTTATTTGCTGACGATTTGTTGTTGTATCTAAGTGATGTAGACATTTCAATCCCGAGTGTAATTAATATAATGAGTCAATTCTCAAAAATTTCAGGTTATAAAATGAACAGTGGTAAAACTGAAATTTTGACTTTAGGTCAAAAACAAATAAACCCAGAAGTATATAAACAATTTAAAGTACAAAGTGAAATTTAATATTTAGGTTGTTACATGAGCGCAAACAAAAAACAATTGTATAAAAGTAATTTTGTAACACTGAAAAATAATTTCAAACACCATCTAAATAATTACAGTGATCTAAAGTTGAATCTAATCGGTAGAATAAATTTGGAAAAAATGATGTGGCTTTCTAAGTTTATTTTTTTTTTCAGTGTATCCCGCTGACTCCACCAAAAACCTTTTTCAAGGAAATAAATTCCATAATTACATCTTTTATTTGGGCTGGAAAAACCCCAAGAATAGAAAGGAATCTATTGTCTTGCTCCAAACGGGAAGGAGGATTAAACATCCCTAATATGGAACTGTATCAGATAGCAGCCCAGATGTTTTATATAGATCGTATTATTAATAATACTAATGAAGATCCATGGCTGGTTATTGAAAATCACCAATTACAACCAAATAGTTTATTATCCTTCTTGTTCTCCAAGAAGAAATTAAAGACTGATAACTTTGTTATCAACAGTACATTAAATATGTGGAAAAAAACTAAGGAGATTTTAAAGATGGAGATCGGTACTCCAACACATATTAAGATTTGGAATAATCCGTCTGTTAAAATCCAAGGTACTGAATGAAGGTGGAAAACTTGGATGAATCGAGGTAACGAAGCATTATCGGATATCATTAGTTCAAATAATATATCTTCATTTGATACATTAAAGGATACATTTAAACTAAAAGATTCAGATATATTTAAATATATGCAGTTAAAAAACTGGGTCAAAGAGAACTGTGATATAGTGAATGATGTTCCAGAAAAGATAAAGACCCTTTTGGAACAAAGTAAGGAAAAGAAAAAATATATAAGTGTTGTGTATGATTATCTCAATAATGTAGTAATTAGTTGTAATCTGTTAACTAAAATATATGAAAGCTGGGACAGAGATATAAAGGATTTTAATGCAAAAATAAAATGGAAGGAGTGCTTAAATTTAACATATAAAGCCACAACCAATGAAAATCTTAGATTGATTCAATATAAATTAATGACTAGAACTTATTATACTAGGGATAAAATTCATAAGTTTGATGCATCTTCCCCCCCGACCTGTTTGAAATGCGGTAGTAATGACATGATATTGAGAGATGGCTCTCTAACATTTGTAAGCAGAAATTTGTATTTACACCAGAAGCCTGCTTACTCCAAAATGTAACAAAAATGAAATATCGTATGGGATGGCAATTCATATTTTCCTCATTAGTTTATAAGAAGCTGTTGTTACAAAATTGGAAAAATACAGATACCCCAGGGTTGGAAAAATGGAAAAATGTAATGAAATATTACCTAAACATCGAGAAAACTCGCTCAGTGGACAAAAATAAACAAAAAACAATTTAACTCTGTGTGGAAATCAATATTTGATGCTCTGTAATCAGCCCAACGCTACCTTTGCTCAACTCATTCTGTATTTTACTTTATTTTGTTTGTGAATTTAACATGGAAACGTTAAATTATTATTATTATTATTTTTTTTTTTCTCTCAGCAGTTCACTTAAGGAGCACCATAGGTGTAGTTTGTGTGTGTGTGTGTGTGTGTGTGTGTGTGTGTGTGTGTGTGTGTGTGTGTGTGAATGAGAGTATGACTTGTCCTGTGTGTTGTAACCTGTCCGGAAAGTGTCTAAATACTTGTTTGTTTGTCTTGTCTACTGTACTGTACTGTATGGATACAGTAAAAGGGGATTGAGTATTGTGAATTGTTTGTTTCTTCCCCTACTGTGAAGAGGATGTTGTTTAACACTGGTTGACACTTGAATGGACTTGGACTGGAAACCAGGTTGACCAGGTTGTTTGCCTATCTGTTTTTTGTTGTACTTGCATAATAAAAACAATTCTTATACGGGGACTGTACCGGGAACTGCTGGTAATTGCTAACGCTAACGCTAGCATGCTAATGGTTGCGGTTAGCCCCATGGTTTCGGCTAGTGACCTAGAAGGCCGTGCAGATGTTGACCAGCTCACCCGGAGACTGAAGGCAGGACACATTCAGAAACCAGATCTCACTCAGAACACCGTGGATGGATTGTTTTCCAAGTTTGTATGAAGCACCAGAGACTAGAGATGGCCCGATACCACTTTTTTGCTTCCCGATACCGATTCCGATACCTGAACTTAAGTATCGGCCGATACCGAGTACCGATCCGATACCAGTGTGTCATATATTTTATTATGTTTTAACAGCTGTATACTACTATCTCTGTATGGATGTGATATGATTTCTATCTCTGTTGTCTGTCTGGCTCAGGTTAAACTCTTTGTGAAACATGAACAAACACAAACAATTAATTCCCCAGAACTTTCTTTTATTCTCCAGTTTGACAGTCAATTATAACGGAAAAAGAACATAAATAAACTACTTTAACGTAGATTTTCTTCTGCTGGGCTTTATTACGTGGTATCGGATCGGTGCATAAACTCCAGTACTTCCCGATACCGATACCAGCGTTTAAGGCGGTATCGGAGCCGATACCGATACTGGTATCGGTATCGGAACATCTCTACCAGAGACACGAAATAATATGGGCACTTTAAGTCTCCTTGGATACACAGTGTGTTGCAAGAACATGCAGACAACCGACAATCATGATCAATTTTTAATCTATTTATCAAACAACCAAGGCTAGGCCCCGCTAGTCGACCACAACCTGAAATTCAGAGGAAGCAACATGCATGCATTATAAATATCATTCACTTTAACCTGGCTTGATATTATATGAATACAATGGTGTCATGTCAGGCAACCAGTGTATTTCTTCCTAATGTCCCTCTCCAAAATCTCTTCAGAAGAGGAGTCACAGCACTTACTTGCTTTGGTTTTTGTAAAGCATTAAAGAATGGTTCACATAAGAACATTTCCATTTTAATTTCAATTTTCTTTGTAGATGCACTCCCCTACACAATCACCCCAGTAGCTGAGTATGATTTAGTATTTCTAAATATGGCTATTTATGTCCTCTTGTAAAAAAATTAGTCTCTTTTTCATATCACAATATATATCGCAGGAAGAAAAAAATATATATATAGACGTTTGATTGGTCGGTTGCTGTGGCAGTTATGCTTCAGCCAATCAGGGAATGGAATCAAATCTCCTTCATTCATTCAGACCCTTTTTTCAATGTTTTTGGCTTTTTTTTTTTTTCATTTTAGGTGCTTTTTCCTGTCCCGTGTGGAGAACAGTGGCGACGTTACCTTGTAGGTCATGGTGTGCGTGCCGTACCGCACGCTGTGATGCTGTTGTTGCTTAGAAACGGGCTGCAGCATTCAGGTTTCCCCTCATCTCCTCTGCGGACAGAGATAGAAACACACTGTTAACATCCTTCACTTCTACACGCTTCTTATGACATACTTTAGACTCTAAAATGCTCTAATGCGTGATTGCAGAAAATAAAAATAGGGTAACTTTGGTCATTTTTAACCTTTATTTCCCCATATTGTGTCTAAGTGACTGATGTGAACAAAAATCTTTGAAATTGGTCCAGTATCGAGCGAGAAGCAGCAGTAAGAGTCCAATAAAAGTTCTGTTGTTGCTGCTGACAGACTTAGATTATTATTCTAAGTGTCTGACAACATTATGGGATGGATCCCTACAGAGATAGACCTTTTAGTTAAAGAGTAAGATCCTTTTAGTTTAACATGAAACAGCCCAGAAATCACCATCACCAAACTCCACCAGACTCCATGTAAATAATCAGGACTTTTAGTGTGTATAGAGCCAGCATATCTCCACCAGACTCCATGTAAATAATCAGGACTTTTAGCGTGTATAGAGCCAGCATATCTCCACCAGACTCCATGTAAATAATCAGGACTTTTAGTGTGTATAGAGCCAGCATATCTCCACCAGACTCCATGTAAATAATCAGGACTTTTAGTGTGTATAGAGCCAGCATATCTCCACATGTAAAGGGGTGAATTAAGAGTTTATTTCAACCAAACCAGAGTGGTAATTGTTGGAACAGTGGAAAGATGAACCAAGATGGCTTTTGGTAGTTTTATTTAGTTTCTGTCCACTTTGAATGAAGTGTGTTTTACGACGATAAAAGTCCTGATTATTTACATGGAGTCTGGTGGAGTTTAATGACAAAATAAAAATAAAAAAGACAAAAAAACTGTCTAATCTTTTTGTGAAAAAAGGGATAAAATAAGCAAAAACAAATGTATTAAAAAAAAAGCTGACGAGCAAAAAAATTCTAATTTCTGTGTGGAAAAACGAGACAAAAACTCCCAAATAAGCGGCAAAAACGTATAAAAAACTTGCCCAAATAACCACGAAAGAAAAAATGTCTAAAAGCTTACTTCAAAAAAAATACCCCGAGGTTATGGGATGTATTTAAAAGGGAGGCCATCACCATAGAGACGATGCCCAGAGGTTATGGGATGTATTTAAAAGGGAGGCCATCACCATAGAGACGATGCCCAGAGGTTATGGGATGTATTTAAAAGGGAGGCCATCCCATATCCATCCATACATTCATTGATAAAAATATAGATGTGTAATATTAATATTAAAATGTAATTATATATGTCATCTCTGTCTTTAATCGAAGGTAATTGGCTGATACTCGCTGACCTGTTAATCAGTGATGCTGCTCCGTTAACGGGAGCCTACCGTTGATTTATCTTCGCGGTACCGAGGATGTTGTTGTTGTTCCCGCCGCCATTGTTCCCGGGGAGTCCCGCGCGCCCCGGTCCCCGCGCCGTCTCCGCCGCTGTCCGTCCGTCCGGTCCGAGGCCGCTGTCGGTGTCCGGTGGCATCTGGAGAAGTACGAACCGTATCCCGGCGGAGAGTCCTCCTCCCGCTCCTCCTTTCGCTCGGTCTCTCTCTCTGCTGCGGCGCCAAACGACAAGCTGGCGGCAGGAAGAAGAAGAAGGCGTTTCCGTCGACGCTTTCAAAATAAGAGCCGCGAAATGGTTTCAGAATCAGAAGATTTATTGTCATTGTACAAAATGAACAACGGCATTTTTAGCAGCAGTTCCACCCAGTAATATGAATCTAAATAGACACGAAATATATAGTAACACAACAATCATGAATCACACAGACAGACACACACACACACACAAACACACACACAGACATACACACTCACTCTCACACACACACTGACACACATGCACACACACACACACAGACACACACACACTCACAGACACAAACACAGACACACACAGACACACAGTCAGACACACGGACATACACACTTACTCTCTCACACACACACACACACACACACACACACACACAGACATACACACTCACTCTCTCACACACACACACACACACACACACACATACACACTCACTCTCTCTCACACACAGACACACACAGACACTTACTCTCTCACACACACACACACACACACACACACACACACAGACATACACACTCACTCTCTCTCACACACACACACACACACACTCACTCTCTCTCACACACAGACACTTACTCTCTCTCACACACACAAACAGACACACACACACACTCACTCTAAGTACTAGTTTATTTGTAGTGTTTGTAGTGAGCATTGTTTGTTACTTGTTAATATTTTGAAATAAACAGAAGTTGAATATTTTAAGTAAAGTCAGAATATATTGAGACAAAAGTTTGGAATAGTTGTTAGTCTGAAATGAAATGAGCCATCATGCAAACTGAATAAGTTTACTTTTATTAGTTCTTTAAGTATAATGTTGTTATTTTACTTTTACTAATGTAAAGATGTAAAGATTTTAAATGCAGAAATTTTAGAAGAAAATAAAAAAACAAAAATGTAAAAATAAAACATTAAAAAGGCAGCAAAACCCTCGAAAAATTGTCAAAAAAAACCTTGAAAATGATGACAAAAACTTATAAATAAATTGTCAATTTTTTTGTGTAGAAAAACTCAAAAATAAGCGACAAAAACCTTTAAAAATAAACCGACAAAGATAGAAGAAAGTGAAATTTTTATTATTGACAAAAACAGTTGAATACACTTTTTAAAACAGTCAAATTGTTGGTGAAGAAAGTCAAATATTTTGAGAAAAGTCGTAACATTTAGAGCAAAAATAAATAAATAGAATATATTTTTAATACTTTTCTGTTTTATTTTGAAGGGAAGAGATAGCCACTTGACATCCGGGTTAGTTCTGCTACGTGAATTAACAGGTTTCTCTGCAGCAGTGAAGTCACGCAATCTCTCTGCAGAGAAAATGCAGAGCCAGACATCTGTTCTGTTTTACTGATCGATCATTGATCGATTATTGATCGATTATTCCTCCATCACTATGACAACAACTGTCATCACACTGTAGGATTCTTAGAGTAATAACGTTGTCTGATAGCCTACTTAAATAGTGATGATGCAATATCTTTCTTTATATAGGCTATTGTCCTCCATCCCTAGTCACTGCACTTTGCTTTAACCTTACATTTCTGTGTTTTATTATTAATTTCAGCATATTTCTATTCATTTTTTTCATTAGAATAGATTTAAATAAATATAAATCTATATTTATGTAAGAATGTGTATGCAGGTAATATATGTTGACGTCATGTTTAAATGATCGACAGAGCAAAACAGTAGTTCCCTGACCGGGAATCGAACCCGGGCCGCGGCGGTGAGAGCGCCGAATCCTAACCACTAGACCACCAGGGAAGGATGGTAGTTAAAGGTCACAGTTAATATTATAGCTAACCTTTTACCACAGACAGTTGTGAGGAGCCTGGATACGGTTGCGCTTTTACACGTTAAGTTACGTAACGATACGTTACCCACCACATCCATGATTGTTACGTACGCACGACATGCTTGTTTAAGTCATGTTTTAAGTTAACTCTGTTTTTGTAGCCTGAAGTTATTAAGGTAATTAGCTAAAGTTACGTTAACGTTAAAAACAAGCACCTCCATTACGTCAACGAAGCGTAACCTGACGTTAGCTGTCGTGTAAGTGATACCGTGTTCACTATCTTCATTATTCTTCATGTTGACGTTTGAGAATGAACGCTACAGTTAATATAATGGTCATTTCTTCCCACCATACTCTTGTAGCTCTATACAACCTAGCTAAAACATCGCTAGGAGTTTATTGCCACAGTAATAAGTTACACCTACATGGAATTTGCCAAAACCTTTTGGTAGAAAAAAAGCCTAGCCAGCTATTAGAAAGAGGCACATTGAAGTTGTGTGCCATTAGTATCTGATTTAAACGTCAACTGAAACACTAGTTAAAATCACCAATTTCATTCATCAATATCTAGTTATTTTAGAATGATTTCTTTTAATCTCACGTACCACCTACATTATACCAAAGTTCCCCTAAGGGTATGTGTAACCCATTGAGAAATTAATACAGGAATATAAACATATATACAGCTTTATAAAGAGAACGGTGACTGAATGGAATGCAGGACCTCGTGGCGCAACGGTAGCGCGTCTGACTCCAGATCAGAAGGTTGCGTGTTCAAATCACGTCGGGGTCAAAACTTTTCTTTAAAGTCACTTTGAATTTCTTTTGCCGTTTTTCTTACATAGTGGGATAAGTATTCAGATTACTGCAGTAAAAGTACTAACACCACACTGTGTGTGTCTGTGTGTGTGTGTGTGTGTGTGTGTGTGTGTGTGTGTGTGTGTGTGTGTGTGTGTGTGTGTGTGTGTGTGTGTGTGTGTGTGTGTGTGTGTGTGTGTGTGTGTGTGTGTGTGTGTGTGTGTGTATCTGACACCTTCTTAACAAAAGAAAACTGAGAATAATTCGAGGAACGACTGCCGATATTTAAGTTCTCTTTTATTATTGTTTACATTTATGAAGCTAATAAATAAAACAGAGCTCTACAGAGCAGATAGAAGCTTGTACACATGAACAGAAATATTATTGTGAAATGACAAAAACTTTGAAAAAGCGAATCTGTTTCCCGTCGCTCCATCTCTTTGTCTTAGCTAGCGTTAGCATTAGCTCCACATAGCGCTCTAAGGATACTGCAGCTGTCGTTATAGCAACAAAAGACGATCTCGGCTGCTTTTTGGAATCAAAACACCTTCTCTTTCCTATATTTGTTTTACTACAAAAGAGCCTCATAGGAACTTCTTCTCGTCTAAAAAGACGCAGAGTGTGATCGCGGCCTCATTCTGTGTTCTCCAGCGTGTGCGTAGCTGGCGTGCTAGCTGGCGTGCTAGCTGGCGTGCTAGCTGGCGTGCTAGCTGGCGTGGCGGAGCCGGAGTGTGCCCGGTGGATGCTGACTCTCTGGCACGTGTTTTCGCTGCAGCGCTCCAGGATTAACTCGGCGCTCGGCCGCGGTGGGACGACCGGAGTCTCCTTCCTCGCCTCGCTCTCCGAGCTGGAGCCTGAGTGCTCCGGGATGTTCTCTGTTGGTCACAAATAATCACCCTTTATTAATATTAATATTAATATTCATATTATTATTAATATCAGTGGGTTTGGACGGAGCCAAAACAAGTTGTGTAATCTTATGAGACAAGGTGACATAATGTTGTAATATTTCCACCAAAATCAAGTTGTAAATTTCATGAATTAAAGTTGTAATATTTCATTAAATAAAGTTGTAATAATTCATTAAATAAAGTTTTAATATTTTATTAAATGAAGTTGTAATATTTCATGAATTAAGTTGTAATATTTTTATTAAATAAAGTTGTAATATTTCATTAAATTAAGTTGTGATATTTCATTAAATAAAGTTATATTTTATTAAATAAAATTATATTTCATTATATAAAGTTATAATATTTCATTATATAAAATTGTAATATTTCATTACAAAAAATTGTAATATTTCATTAAATAAAGTTGTAATATTTTATTAAATGGAGTTGTAATATTTCATTAAATTAAGTTGTAATATTTCATTAAATTAAGTTGTAATATTTCATTAAATTAAAGTGGTAATATTTCATTAAATAAAATTGTAATATTTCATTAAATAAAATTGTAATATTTCATTCAATTAAAGTGGTAATATTTCATTAAATAAAATTGTAATATTTCATTCAATTAAAGTGGTAATATTTCATTAAATAAAATTGTAATATTTCATTAAATAAAATTGTAATATTTCATTAAATTAAGTTGTAATATTTCATGAATTATAGTTGTAATATTTCATTAAATTAAAGTGGTAATATTTCATTAAATTAAGTTGTAATATTTCATGAATTATAGTTGTAATATTTCATTAAATTAAAGTGGTAATATTTCATTAAATTAAGTTGTAATATTTCATGAATTATAGTTGTAATATTTCATTAAATTAAAGTGGTAATATTTCATTAAATTAAGTTGTAATATTTCATAAATTATAGTTGTAATATTTCATTAAATTAAAGTGGTATTATTTCATTAAATTAAGTTGTAATATTTCATGAATTATAGTTGTAATATTTCATTAAATTAAAGTGGTAATATTTCATTAAATTAAGTTGTAATATTTCATGAATTATAGTTGTAATATTTCATTAAATTAAAGTGGTAATATTTCATTAAATTAAGTTGTAATATTTCATGAATTATAGTTGTAATATTTCATTAAATTAAAGTGGTAATATTTCATTAAATTAAGTTGTAATATTTCATAAATTATAGTTGTAATATTTCATTAAATTAAAGTGGTATTATTTCATTAAATTAAGTTGTAATATTTCATGAATTATAGTTGTAATATTTCATTAAATTAAAGTGGTAATATTTCATTAAATTAAGTTGTAATATTTCATGAATTATAGTTGTAATATTTCATTAAATTAAAGTGGTAATATTTCATTAAATTAAGTTGTAATATTTCATGAATTATAGTTGTAATATTTCATTAAATTAAAGTGGTAATATTTCATTAAATTAAGTTGTAATATTTCATGAATTATAGTTGTAATATTTCATTAAATTAAAGTGGTAATATTTCATTAAATTAAGTTGTAATATTTCATGAATTATAGTTGTAATATGTCATTAAATTAAAGTGGTAATATTTCATTAAATTAAGTTGTAATATTTCATGAATTATAGTTGTAATATTTCATTAAATTAAAGTGGTATTATTTCATTAAATTAAGTTGTAATATTTCATGAATTATAGTTGTAATATTTCATTAAATTAAAGTGGTAATATTTCATTAAATTAAGTTGTAATATTTCATGAATTATAGTTGTAATATTTCATTAAATTAAAGTGGTAATATTTCATTAAATTAAGTTGTAATATTTCATGAATTATAGTTGTAATATTTCATTAAATTAAAGTGGTAATATTTCATTAAATTAAGTTGTAATATTTCATGAATTATAGTTGTAATATTTCATTAAATTAAAGTGGTAATATTTCATTAAATTAAGTTGTAATATTTCATGAATTATAGTTGTAATATTTCATTAAATTAAAGTGGTAATATTTCATTAAATTAAGTTGTAATATTTCATGAATTATAGTTGTAATATTTCATTAAATTAAAGTGGTAATATTTCATTAAATTAAGTTGTAATATTTCATGAATTATAGTTGTAATATTTCATTAAATTAAAGTGGTAATATTTCATTAAATTAAGTTGTAATATTTCATGAATTATAGTTGTAATATTTCATTAAATTAAAGTGGTAATATTTCATTAAATTAAGTTGTAATATTTCATGAATTATAGTTGTAATATTTCATTAAATTAAAGTGGTAATATTTCATTAAATTAAGTTGTAATATTTCATGAATTATAGTTGTAATATTTCATTAAATTAAAGTGGTAATATTTCATTAAATTAAGTTGTAATATTTCATGAATTATAGTTGTAATATTTCATTAAATTAAAGTGGTAATATTTCATTAAATTAAGTTGTAATATTTCATGAATTATAGTTGTAATATTTCATTAAATTAAAGTGGTAATATTTCATTAAATTAAGTTGTAATATTTCATGAATTATAGTTGTAATATTTCATTAAATTAAAGTGGTAATATTTCATTAAATTAAGTTGTAATATTTCATGAATTATAGTTGTAATATTTCATTAAATTAAAGTGGTAATATTTCATTAAATTAAGTTGTAATATTTCATGAATTATAGTTGTAATATTTCATTAAATTAAAGTGGTAATATTTCATTAAATTAAGTTGTAATATTTCATGAATTATAGTTGTAATATTTCATTAAATTAAAGTGGTAATATTTCATTAAATTAAGTTGTAATATTTCATGAATTATAGTTGTAATATTTCATTAAATTAAAGTGGTAATATTTCATTAAATTAAGTTGTAATATTTCATGAATTATAGTTGTAATATTTCATTAAATTAAAGTGGTAATATTTCATGACTTGAAGTGATATTTTGGGATGTCTGTTCCTGTTCCGTGTGATGTGTGAGACCCACCGTGGTTCTTCTTCTCCTGCAGCGGTGACTTGGTGTTCTTGGCGTTGCTGCCGGGCTCGGCCAGGCGGCTGCCCTTCTGCTGCAGGTAGCGCCGGCTGGCGCGCCGGTACGAGTCCTGGCTCGGCCGCCGGCTCGTCTTGTTGTGGATGCTTTTGGCGTTTCGGATGGTGGACCTGAGAGGGAGAAACGTACCGGACGGTAAGAAATACTCATCCACATTTTAATTGTTAAAACGTGCAGGAGCTTCTTTTTTTTTTTGGAATTTAAAGTGCCCATGTTTTAAAAAAAAACACTTTTTCTGGTGATTTGGGGAGTTATTTTAAGTCTCAGTTCAGGCCAAAAGTTTGGACACACCTTCTCATTCAATGCGTTTCCTTTTTATTTTCATGACTATTTACATTGTAGATTCTCACTGAAGGCATCAAAACTATGAATGAACACATATGGAATTATGTACTTAACAAAAAAGTGTGAAATAACTGAAAACATGTCTTATATTTTAGATTCTTCAAAGTAGCCACCCTTTGCTTTTTTTGATAACTCTGCAAACCCTTGGTGTTCTCTCAATGAGCTTCATGAGGTAGTCACCTGAAATGGTTTTACCTTCACAGGTGTGCTTTGTCAGGGTTCATTAGTGGAATTATTTCCCTTATTAATAAAAAAGCAAAGGGTGGCTACTTTGAAGAATCTAAAATATAAGACATGTTTTCAGTTATTTCACACTTTTTTGTTAAGTACATAATTCCATATGTGTTCATTCATAGTTTTGATGCCTTCAGTGAGAATCTACAATGTAAATAGTCATGAAAATAAAAAGGAAACGCATTGAATGAGAAGGTGTGTCCAAACTTTTGTTTGTATAAATAATCCATCCATGGTTCCTGAATGTGTCCTGCCTTCAGTCTCCTGGTGAGCTGGTCAACATCTGCTCGGCTTTCTACGTCACAAGCCGAAACGAGCTGGCTACCTGCAACCGTTAGCTCGTAGCGCTAATGCTAACGCTAGCATGCTACCTCGTTCTCAATAGCAAAGCACTGCTACAACACACACTAGTTCACCATAATCTCCAAAAGAACTACTTCCATGTGCTCCCTGGTTTAGAAGAAGTCTCCCAGCTGATCCTGCCTTCCTGAAGTTTCTTTTACTGTCTATGGAGCTAGCTGACATGATCTACGATCTGAGCTACTGAGCATGTGCGAGTGCAATCAAAGATAGTACAGAAGAAGAAGAGAAGAGGTCTCACTCTGTAGCTAAAACAGAGACCTGAACACAGGGTGAAAAGAGGAGCTGCAGCAATGTGCAGTACAACAAAAATATGGTGTTTTTTGATAATTAAACCATGTAAACCTATTCTGGTACAAACTTAAAATACAATAATGAACCTGAGAATGAGCAGAATATGGAGCTTTAATATATTGCATCTTTTTAAATGAGCTGGACTTCTCGGTGTGTTTTCGGTACCTGCGTGGTGGAGGTTTGTTCAGCGTGGTCCTCTCGGCCTCGTGTCTCTCTCTCTTACCGGCAGCCTGCAGGAACATGGAGGGGAAGTGGCCCGTCTCCTCTCCCTTCCTGTTAACACACATTACACACATTATACACACATTACACACATTACACACATCACACACATCACACACATCACACACATCACACACATCACACACATTACACATCACACATCACACATCACACATCACACATCACACACATCACACACATCACACACATCACACACATCACACACATTACACATCACACACATACACACACACACATCACACATTACACACACACACATTACATTACACACACACATTACACACATCACACATTACACACATCACACACATCACACATCACACACATTACACACATTACACATCACACATCACACACATCACACACATCACACATCACACACATCACACACATCACACATTACACATTACACACATTACACATCACACATCACACACATCACACACATCACACATTACACACACACATCACACATCACACATCACACACATCACACACATCACACACATTACACATTACACACATCACACACATCACACACATTACACACATCACACACACACACATTACACACATTACACATCACACATTACACACATCACACATCACACACATTACACACTACACACACACATTACACACTACACAACACACACACACACTACACACATCACACATTACACACTACATTACACACACACACACACCATTACACATTACACACTACACACACATTACACACATTACACATTACACATTACACACATTACACACATACACATTACACATTACACACACACACATCACACACATCACACACATTACACATTACACACATTACACACACACACACACATCACACACATCACACACATCACACACATTACACACATTACACACACACATTACACATCACACACACACACACATTACACACCACAGCACACACACACATTACACACACACACACATTACACACACATTACACACTACAGCAACACACACGTTAACCATTACACATTTACACATCACACACACACACATTACACATCACACATCACACATTACACACATCACACACATTACACACACATTACATTACGCACACACACATCACACTACACAACACACACACATTACACATGTTACACACACATTACACATGTTACACACACACATTACACACACCACATTACACACACACACAACACACACATTACACACATTACACACATTTTTACATTACACTACACACATCACATCACACACTGCACATCACACACATTACACACATCACATCACACACGCAACATTACACATTACACACACACATACACACATTACACACATCACACACTACACACATTACACACATCACACACATTACACACGTCACACACACACATTACACACTACAGCAACACACACACATTACACACATCACACATTACACATTACACACACATCACACACACACACATTACACACTACACAACATCACACTCGTTACACACACACAGCAACACACACACATTACACACTACACACAACACACACACACATTACACACGTTACAACACACACATTACACACATCACATACACACACATTACACATGTTACACACACACATTACACACACATTACACACCCATTACACATCACACACATTACACATGTTACACACACAACACACACACCATTACACACTACACGTCAACACACACCACATTACACTACGTCAACACACACCATTACACACTACAACACACACATTACACACTACACACAACACACACACATTACACACACACGTACACAATCACACACATTACACATTACACACAACACACACTCATTACACACTACACACATCACACACCATTACACACACACACAACACACACACGTTACACACACATTACACACCCATTACACATACACATTACACATGTTACACACACACACAACACACACTCACACACAGCAACACACACATTACACACTACACACAACACACACCCATTACACACACACACACACACACACATTACACACACACACACCCATTACACACTACAGCAACACACACACATTACACACTACAGCAACACACACCCATTACACACTACAGCAACACACACATTACACACTACAGCAACACACACTCATTACACACTACAGCAACACACACCCATTACACACTACGGCAACACACACATTACACACTACAGCAACACACACCCATTACACACTACAACACACACACACCATTACACACTACAGCAACACACACCCATTACACACTACAGCAACACACACCCATTACACACTACAGCAACACACACCCATTACACACTACAGCAACACACACCCATTACACACTACACACACACACACATTACACACTACATTACACACTACAGCAACACACACACATTACACAACACACACTCATTACACACTACACTGCAACACACACCCATTACACACTACAGCAACACACACCGTTACACACTACAGGCAATACCACACCATTACACACTCACACACACCGCACCCATTACACTACACGCAACACACACGTTACACACTACGGCAATCACACACATTACACACTACGGCAACACACACTCATTACACTACGGCAACACACACCCATTACACACTACACACATCACACACATTACACACAGCAACACACACCATTACACACCACATTAACACACCGTACACTGACAATGCCGACCCATTACACACTTACGGCACACACTACCGCAACACACTACACACATTACACACCCATTACACACTACAGCACACACACCCATTACACACTACAGCAATACACACCATTACACACTACAGCAACACACACCCATTACACACTACAACAATACACCCCACACACACACTACGGCAACATCACACATTACACACATCACACACAATACACACATTACACACTACAGCAACACACACCCATTACACACTACATCAATACACACACATTACACACATTACACACATCACACACATTACACATCACACACATTACACACATTACACACATTACACACATTACACACATCACACACACATTACACACACTACATCACACACATCACACACATTACACACATTACACACATCACACATTGCACATCGCACACATTACACACACGCAACACACACCCGTTACACGCATTACAGCAATACACACCCACGTACACACTACATTACAACACACATCGGACACATCACGTTACGCACATCACACACATCACACTACAGCAATACACACACATTACACACTACAGCAACACACCCATTACACACCACAGCAACACACACCCATTACACACTACAGCAACACACACACCCATTACACACTACAGCAACACACACCATTACACTACGGCCATTTACACACTACATTAATACACACCCATTATTATTACACACACA